>NW_026594083.1:7813112-8015961 GCF_907164565.1 Psammomys obesus | reverse complement strand
TATCTATCTATCTATCTATCTATCTATCTATCTATCTATCTATCTATTCACTTTAGATCCTGATTGTAGCCTCTCCTCTCCTTTCAGTCCCCTCAACACATACCTCCCATTCTCCCCTCTCCTTTTCTTCAGAGAAAGGGAGGGTCTCACATGGGTACCAACCCTACTTGGTACATTAAGTCACTGCTGGACTAGGAGCATCCTCACCCACTGAGGCCAGACAAGGCAGCTCAGTTAGGAGTATGGGATCCAAAGGGAGGCATCAGAGTCTGAGGGGTCTCCACTCTAGTTTTTGGGCGATCCACATGAATCCCAAGCTGTGCATCTGCTACATATGTGCAGCAGGCCTAGGACCAGCCCATGCATGTTTTGGGGTTGGTGAATCAATCTCTGTGAGCTACCATAAGCCCAGGTTAGTTGACTCTGTAGGTCTCCTTGTGCTACGTTTGATCCTTCTGGCTCCTTGAATCATTCTTCCAACTCCTCCACAGGACTCCATGAGTTCTGTCTGCTGATTGGCTGTGAGTCTCTGCATTTGTTTCCATCAGCTACTGGATGAAGTCTCTCGGATGATTTATGTTAGGCTCCTGTCTACCGGCATACAGAGTAACATTAATAATATCAGTGCTTGGTTTTCTCCTGTGTGATGTGTCTCAAGTAGGGTCAACCTTTGGATTCCTTTAAGCTTTGCCCCATCTTTGTCCCTGTATATCATGTAGGCAAGACAAATTTTGGGTCAAAGTTTTGGAGGGTGGTTTGGTGTCCTTATCCCTTGGCTGCAAGTCCTACCTGACTACAGGAGGTGGCCATTTTAGGCTCTGTATACCACTCTGCTAGGAGTCGCAGCTAGGGTCACCCCCATAGACTTCCTGAGGCCTCTTGTATCCCAAGTCTGGCAACTACCAAAGATGCCCCTCCCCTCCAGCTTCTTTCCTCTCACCAGCAGCACTCTCCCCAGCTCTCACTATTCCTAATCCCTACCCTTACATCTCTCCCCATCTTCTTGCCCACCCACTTTCCTCCCTCTATGCACCTCCAGCGCCTATTTTATTCCCCCTTTGAGTCAGACTGAAGCATCCACCTTTGGGCTCCTTGTAACTTAGCTGCTTTGGGTCTGTGGATTTGAGTATGGCTATTCTCTTGTATGTGTGTATGTTTGTGCATATGGGTGTAATGTGCCCCAGTACCCTTATGGATATCCGGAAGTATCATAGGAGCTGGCTCTTTCATTCCACCAGATAGGTTTCTTGGATCAAACTTAGGTCCTCAGACTTGTCCACAGGGCCATTTGGAACCCAGTCTTGAAAATCTTGGTCTATTAGAAGGATAATGGCAAGGGAGAGGTTCAAATTGAGAAAGTGATGAGGGAATAAGGAAGAACATGCTTTGGGAGGGGTAAATAAAAACAGAATGTCCACAGAAGCCACATGGAAACCAATTAAGTATTTATTCATGAGTTTATATGCAGTTGTCCCAAGGAAAGGGTGGTGCAACCCCCCAGCAGTAAGTTGTCAAATGAGAAGCCTATCAACGGCTGGGAGTGACGTAACTCCATTGTTCTTGATTGCTCCCCTTAACTTGAACACACCACATATATGTGTCACAGGACTTGGAGAAATCAAACTAGTACTGGCTTGGAAAGCTTCAGTGCCCACTAGCTTTCAGAGCCTGCTGTGCAGGCTACTGAAGGTAGAAGTCATCAACAGTCTACCCAGCTGTGAACCTTGCAAGCTAAAATAATGACTAGCCTGGCAAGTTATGCTTATGAGTGCAAAAGTGGCATGAATGTTACATAGACAATGAACCATGAAGGGACTAGATTAAGGACCTTTACAAAGAAGTAAACTTATATATGGCATTATAAATCTGCACAAAACCCCATGACTGGTAACACATAAAGTCCTCTGGGTGACATTACTACTACTATTTTGCTAAATAGAGAGTATCAACCCAGGTATTAAATATTTATCTCCAAAATTCTAGTGTCTCTTCAGATCATAAAAACTCTTTGCCTGTCAATAAGTATGTATATCTATACTAATAGATTAAGCCACCTAATGCATTTTATACTTTAATTGTTTTCATCTAATGTGACTACAGAAAAACAATAACAATCATGGGTACTTGCATTATTTTAATATCTTAAAATTTAGTCTACATATATAGCTCCAAAGTTAAGAGCTCTTGCTGTTGTCAGTAAGTGTCAGATTCGCATCTTTGTACAATGTCACCAGTTAATACAATAATTCAGAATTATTCAAAATGCAAGTGTCTCTAGACTGCTCAGCCATAAATGTTACATTGTATGACACTACTCTTTGCCAATCTCAGAATATCACAAAGGATGAATGGAAATATTTTAAGCATCAAAGACTGTGGAATAATACGATGAAACTATGGCATATGGAGATGCAGGTCCTTTGCATTCTTGAGCTAATAGTAGATTTGATTGACTGCACAAGACCTGTATAGGAACCAGATAGTCAACATCCCAGCAATAGTGCAGGAGTTCAGCAGGCTCTACAGCTAGCTGGAGATCTATTGACAGACGATGATTTCTGGGGAGAGTGAATTTTCTTTGTGGATGTGATGACTGGGAGACTGACCATGCTCCTGTTCGTAGCACTACACTTGTGACTATGTAGAAACCACTAACTGAATTGAGAAGTTCATTTAGAAAATAACACCAAGTTGGGCATGGAACAAGAGGGAAAGCATATGGAAAGAGTTGGAGAGAGGATGGTGAAGTAAACACAACAATACATTGTTGGAATGTATTAAATTCTCAAAACAATAAGGGCAAAACAAAACATACAATGAAATAAAAGCTAGCTTTTACTTTTAAATACTTAAACATATTTAATAAAATTATTCTGCATATTTAGCTTTAAAAATATTTTTAAAAATTTTCTGCATGTTAAAGTATTGGAGAGATCAGGGATACAAGGCACATATCTAAACATAGTAAAGGCGATACATAGTAAACGTATAGTCAACATCAAACTGAACGGAGAGAAACGTAAAGCAATCCCATTGAAATCAGGGACAAGACAAGGCTGCCCACTCTCTCCATATCTCTTCAACATAGTTCTGGAAGTCCTTGCTAGAGCAATAAGACAGTTGAAGGAGATCAAGGGGATACATACAAATTGGAAAGGAAGAAGTCAAATTATCACTATTTACAGATGATATGATAGTATACATGAGTGACCCCAAAAACTCTACCAGGGAAATCCTACAGCTGATAAACACCTTCAGCAAAGTGGCCGGATACGAAATTAACTCAAAAAAAATCAGTAGCACTCCTGTATACAAAAGACAAAAGGGCTGAGAAAGAAATTAGGGAAACAACACCATTCACAATAGCCACAAATGACATAAAGTACTTTGGAGTAACCCTAACCAAGCAAGTCAAAGACTTTTATGAAAAAAAATTCAAGTCTCTGAAGAAAGAAATAGAAGAAGATATCAGAAGATGGAGAGATCTCCCATGCTCATGGCTTGGCAGGATTAACATAGTAAAAATGGCCATCTTACCAAAAGAAATCTACAGATTCAATGCAATTCCCATCAAATTACCAACACAATTCTTTACAGACCTGGAAGGAAAAATTCTCAACTTCATATGGAATAACAAGAAACCCAAAATTGCTAAAACAATCCTCTACAATAAAAGATCTTCTGGAGGTATCTCCATCCCTGATCTTAAGCTGTACTATAGAGCAACAGTTTTAAAAACTGCATGGTACTGGCATAGAAATAGAATGGTGGATCAGTGGAACCGAACAGAGGACCCAGAAATAAACCCACACACTTATGGACACCTGATCTTTGACAAAGATGCCAAAACCATACAGTGGAAAAAAGATAACATCTTCAACAAATGGTGCTGGTCTAACTGAATGTCTACATGTAGAAAAATGCAAATAGATCTATACTTATCACCCTGCACAAAACTGAAGTCCAAGTGGATCAAAGACCTCAACATAAAACTGGACACATTAAATGGTTAGAAAAAAAATGGGGAATACCCTTGAACTCATTGGCACAGGAGACAACTTCCTGAACAGAAGACCAACAGCACAGGCTCTAAGAGCAACAATCAATAAAAAGGACCTCATGAAATTGAAAAGCTTCTGTAAAGCAAAGGGCACCATCATCAAAACAAAACGATTTGATACTGCCTGGGAAAGAATCTTCACCAACCCTTTATCTGACAGGGCTAATATCCAGTATATATAAAGAACTAAAGAAGCTGAAAAGCAGCAAACCAAATAATCTAATTAAAAAATGGGGAACAGAGCTAAACAGAGAATTCTCGATAGAGGAATATCGAATGGCAGAGAAACACTTAAAGAAATGCTCAATGTCATTAGCCATTAGGGAAATGCAAATCAAAACAACCCTGAGATTTCACCTTACACCCATCAGAATGGCCAAGATGAAAAACTCAAGGGACAACACATGCTGGAGAGGTTGTGGAGAAGGGGGAACCCTCTCCACTGCTGGTGGGAATGTAAACTTGTACAACCACTCTGGAAATCAATCTGGCGCTTTCTCAGTCAACTAGGAATAATGCTTCCTCAAGATCCAGCCATACCACTGCTAGGCATATATCCAAAAGGGTCTCAAGTACACAATAAAGACATTTGCTCAACCATGTTTGTAGCAGCTTTATTTGTAATAGCCAGAAGCTGGAAACAGCCAAGATGCCCCTCAACTGAAGAATGGATGCAGAAATTGTGGTACATCTACACAATGGCGTATGACTCTGCAATGAAAAATAAGGAAATCATGAAATTTGCAGGTAAATGGTGGGACCTGGAAAGGATCATCCCGAGTGAGCTGTCCCAGAAGCAGAAAGACACACATGGTATATACTCACTCATATAGATAGGATATAAAATAGGATAAATTTACTAAAACCTGTACATCTAAAGAAACTAATTAAGAGAGAGGACCCTGACTAAAACGCTCAATCCACAACTCAAAAGACAAAGAGGATGGACATCAGAAGAAGAAGAAAACAGGAAACAACCTAGGAACCTGCCACAGAGGGCCTCTGAAAGGCTCTGCCCTGCAGACTATCAAAGCAGACGCTGAGACTTATGGCCAACTGTTGGGCAGAGTCCATGGAATCTTAGGTAAGAAGTGGGAAATAGTAGGAGCTGGAGAGGACAGGAAACCCACAAGGAGAGCAACATAACCCTGAAAATTTGAACACAGGTATCTTCCCAGAGACTCATACTCCAACCAAGGACTATTCATGGATAACCTAGAACCCCTGCACAGACATAGCACATGACAGTTCAGTGTCCAAGTGGGTTTCATAGTAATGGGAACAGGGACTGCTTCTGACATGAACTGATTGGCCTGCTCTTTGATCACCTCCCCCTGAGGGGGGAGCAGCCTTACCAGGCCACAGAAGATGACAATGCAGCCAGTCCTGATGAGATCTGATAGACTAAGATTAGAAGGAAGGAGTGGAGGACCTCCCTTATCAGTGGACTTGGGAAGGGGCATGCGTGAAGAAGGGGGAGAGAGGGTGGGACTGGGAGGGTAGGAGGGAGGGGCTTATGGGGGGGATACAAAGTGAATAAACTGTAATTAATAAAATAAATAAATAAATAAATAAATAAATAAAACAAAAAAAACAGAAAAAAAAATTTTTCTGCATGTAAGGTTTAGCCTATGTGTGTCTTGTACCTCTAAAAGAGCAGAGGTGGATTGGATCTTTCAGAAAGAGAGCTAGAGATGATTATGAGCCATCTTGTTAATTCTAGGAACCAAACACAGTTCCTCTGAAAAATCAGCAAATTCTCGTGAATGTGGTGGAGCAATCTCTCCAGCCTACACACATTGAAATACTAAAAGAATATAAAATACTTGTTACTGTTATTTGTTTTCTATAGACAGTTTTGACAACAAACAGTTCAAGTAGATTGCATATCATTTCTAAACTTTAGAATCAAAGAGATAAAAGTCTATATTTTATACAAAGAATACAGTTCATTCTGTAACAAAATACATGTAGATAAAAGATTAAAGCAAACAGAAAAAAAGGCATTTAAAATCTAGATAAAATTCATATGCAAATGTCATGAATCTCAACCCTACTCATGTCTTTACCTCAGGTTTCTTTTTTCTAGTAAATAAAATTTAAGTTGATTTAATGTACATCTTTTAGAACCAACTCTTACTGCTTTCTTTTTTTAGTTATCTGCTTGCTATATTACAGGAACTGATATAATCAATTTCTACAAAACAGGGTTCCATTCTGGAAAGCTCCAGGTGCCGCTCTGGCTGGAAATCTTCAAAATATCACTTTAATCTCAACCAAGTATCTTGCTTATGTTAGGTTTGATTGAACAAAACTTATATACCAAAAACCACCAAATCCACAAGTAGAATTTGATGAGTCTGGGAAACTATATTCAATATTGTGAAAAATTCCAAGGTTCATATATAAATAAACTTCTGGACATTTTCCTATTGAGTTATTTTATTTTATTTAATATTTCTTCCCCCAGCAAAGATAGGATTTCTATCATTGGTTAGTTTCCTCTGCCTTTTAATCTCATTTAATTTATAGATTTGTGTTTTATTTTTCACATTTTTTCATGAAATATTTGTTTTTTGATTAGCTTTATTTTGTTTATTTTTAATTAATTAATTTATTTACTACAATTTATTCACTGTGTATACCACTGTAGCACACTTCCTTGTCTCTTCCTAGTCACACACACACCATCCCTTCCCTTCCCCAATGCCTTTTCCCTAGTCCACTGATAGGGGAAGACCTCCTCCCTTTCCATCTGACCCTAGATTATCAGGTCTCATCAGGACTGGCTGCACCATCTTCCTCTGTGGCCTGGCAAGGCTGTAAACCCAAGGGGAGGTGTTCAAAGAGCCATCCACTGAGTTTATGTCAGAGGCAGTTCCTGTTCCCCTTACTAGGGAACGCACTTGGAAACTGAACAGCCTATGGGCTTCCTCTGAACAGAGATTCTAGGTCCATACATGCATAGTCCTTGGTTGGAGTTTTAATCTCTGCAGGACCCCTGGGCCCAAGGTTTTTTTTACTCTGTGGGCTCACCTTGTGGAGCTCCTGTCCCCTCCAGATCTTTCCATCCCCCTCCTCTTCCATAAGGTTTCTGGCACTCTGCCCATTGTTTGGCTATGAGTCTCAGTACTGTTAATAGTGCACTACTTAATAGTTTATGCATGACTTGTTTTTTCCTTTTTCCCCATCTTTCAGACTCTAGAAATCAATTCTCTATTATGTTTCTATGTGTTTAATTTTACATATTCACATACTGGATAAGTCACATTTAGTTCACTTCACATAGTAAAATATTCTCTGTAAATCTAAGTTGTTGCATGTAGAAAACCTTCCATTTCTAAGTCTAAATAATACCTGAGTTTATAAATTAACACATGTGCACCAATTTTTTACTATTGTAATTAAAGCACAGCAATTACACATTTTGTAAAAAGGATTACACATTAATATATTATATTTTTTTGGCCAAAAATGCAGATGTGAGATTTAATCTTTACCTAAATGGATATGGCTTTTATATAATGGCATTATTACTTAATACTCCTCTAGCAGTATAATTCTTACAGGCTGACATCCATGAAACATAAAAGAACTTTTTGATGTATTCACTGCAGTTTTGATAGTAAATGTCAATGTGTTAGGATTGGAGTATTGGAGTCATGAAGAACCTTTAATAAATATATACTACAGGATGTCTTTAGTTCTCTGTGGGAAGAAATTATGGGCAGCATTTTTGGTTCCTTACTTTTTGACTAGTAGTTAAACAACCTAATTTGTATGTGTGTGTGTATGTCTCACATTTATATGTATATATGCATATACATATATAGTTCTTATATTCTTATATATTCTTACATATATTCTTTTTAGCCACATTTTTAATTTTATTTTTAAAATATTAGTTACAGTTTATTAACTTTGTATCCCAGTTGTAGCTCCCTCATCTCCTCCCTGCCTCTTTCCAAGTCAACAGATAAGGGTGATCTCTTCCTCTTCCATCTGACCCTAGCTTATCAGGTTTCTTCAAGACTGGCTGCAATGTCCTCCTCTCTGACCTAACAGGGCTGCTTCTCCCTCGGCTGATGTCAAAGAGCCAGCCATTGAGTTCATGTCAGAAATATTTCCTGTTCCCCTAACTAGGAAACCCACTTGAATACTGAGCTACAATGGGCTACATCCGAACAGGGGTTCTAGGTTATATCCATACATGGTCCTTGTTTGGAAATACAGTCTCAGAGCCCCAAACACTAGCCTATCAGGTCTCATCAAGGATGGCTGCATCATCTTCCTCTGAAGCCTGGCAAGGCTGCTCCCCTTATGGGTGGTGATCAAAGAGCTGGCCACTGTGTTCATGTTATAGACAGCCCCTGTACCCCTTTCTAGGGAACATACTTAGAAACAGAGCAGCCTATGGGCTTCCTCTGAACAGAAGGTCTAGACTGTTCTTAGCCACACAATTCTTTAACCTATAGAATCATGATCAACCAAATCTCTCTTATTTAGTAGGCAGCCTTTACCAAGCCTTTAGTTATAGATTTGCAAAATTGTTTCATATAATAAATCTTTATTTATGTGTTACTTAACACATACCTGTGACTATTTGGAATATCAAGGAATTTGAATGATAAATTTCACATTGTTTCTGAAATAGCTAAAACTGGTATTCTGAATAACAATCACATCCATCTGGAAGGTTCCAAGTTTTGCAAATTCTACATCAAATTTTGATTTATATTTATTTAATCTGCTAGGATACATGTATCCTAAATAGCATTGATAGTGATGGCTAACTAGTAAATATTATGAACTGAAAATGGCCACATAAATCATCATTGTCATTCTTTAATATATGAAAATAAGCTAAGCTCCATGTACAATATAAAACAAAATTATGAAAAAAATTAGTTTTCAAGGAATTCACATAGCCTACTATTTTCAATGTTTACATAATAAAATTTTATACGTCTGTAGGTATGCATAGTGAAAGTTGGCAAAAGAATAACAAAGTATCATGAAATTCTTCAGTTGGGAAGCAAACATAAAGTATCAATTGCTTCATTTATGTTTATCTAAAAGTAGGATCGATGAACAATATAATCTTTGTATTTCAAACACATGCTAACACATACAAAAGTATTTTAGAGTTAATAATATTAATGTCACATTGTAGCATACAATCGAATTAAATAATGAGTATAAAGCATGTTATACTAATTCTATAATCAAGAAGTATTGTAGGGTTAAATTTTTCAAACACCTGCTTTATTTAATGTTCTTAAAACACTAATACCTCCCTTCCTTCACTGTTGCTGTAGGACATTAGCAGCGAAAGGGGCTGTAGACCTCTTTTAGTTATTTCCTGTTGGTAAATGCATTGGTTTCATGGCAATATTCCAATCTCAGTCCTCAGGACACCAACAGTCCAGTCAAACAGCAAAGCAGCAAACTATGGCAGCAGCAGCAAACAGCAACAGTGGTGGTACTGCTCATCAAAAGCGGCCAAACTCCACAGAGTCTGCCAAAATGGAAAGTCCTCGAAAACAGCAAGAAAAGTTCCCTGGAGAATTTCTCTCTGAGAGAACCAGTAAAGCAAAATGAGACGCAAAAAGTGCTTTCTCACTGTCTGGGCACTTCTATTTATCCCTTCTCAGAGTCCACACAATGATGTTTTCCAGCTCACAAACCCATGATCCTAGCATGAGGTAGTTTCCAGCTGACAAACATTGAAGCCTTTTCACATAGGCTTTTTTGTTTTGTTTTGTTTTTGTTGTCGTTGTTGTTTTGTTTTCACCTTTATTAATAAAATATTTTTTTAAATGTCTCACATCTTTTAACTTTAATTTTTCTTTTCTATAATAATTATTGTTTATTCACTTTGTAAACCAGCTGTAGCCCTCTCCCTCATTCCCTCCCTCTTCTCTTCCCATGACCCTCCCCCAGTCCACTGATGGGGGGGTCCTCCTCACTTTACAGCTGACCCTAGCCTATCAGGTCTCATCAGGAGTGGCTGCATCCTCCTCCTCTGTAGCCTGGTAAGGCTGCTCCCCCCTCAGGGAGAGATGTTCAAAAAGCGATCCACATGCCCCTTCAACTGAGGAATGGATACAGACATTGTGGTACATTCACACAATGGAAAACTACTCAGCAATTAAAAACAAGGAAATCGTGAAATTTGCAGGCAAATGGTGGGAACTAGAAGACATCATCCTGAGTGAGGTATCCTATAAGCAGACAGACACACATGGTATATATTCACTTTTAAGTGGATATTAGACACATAATATGGGATAAACTTACTAAAATCTGTACACCTAAGGAAGCTAAGCAAGAAGGAGGAGGCTGTTTTCTGTGAGGTCAGTTTACTGCGGGGTGGGGGTGAGGGAACATTCCCACATCTCATCTGAAACTTTCACTTCAAATATAATAAAAATTTGTTAAAACAGACAATAATTACACATATGTGTATTAGCATGTTTTAACATGGTTTTCCCTAAAGTTGTCATGATTTTTAAATTTTAGTTGGTAATTGTTGTGCTTTATAATTTTGTACTATTTTTAAATGCAGTATTTTTATATATAATAGTACAGCTTTACCAAGGCAAACTTATTTCTTACACAGTGACTGTGGAACATCTGACGGGCTTGATTTAATTATCTCCTCCAATGCTTATTGTGTGAAGGAGAGCAGAATGCTCATTTCCCAATTCTTAATCCTAATCAACTGAGAAAAATAGACAATGAACAAGTGTTCTACTTTCTTTGCTGGTTGAAATTGATAATTGGTATGTACAGAAAAGCATGATGTATAGCGGAATTCCTATTCAATGGTTGTGCCAATTTCTTTTCTAAGATTGAGGTCAAAAATTAACTCCAAAGAACTTTCTGTGGTTTGGAAATATTAGTATAGATGCTTTGAGAAAGGAATATTTTAATACAGATTTTAGTCCATTCAAAAATAAACTACAACAAAAAATGGTGTTAAAATGAAGCCCTGTTATCTTAACCTTCCAGATGAAAGCTTTTAGATTTTAGTTTTAATTTCTTATTTAAGATAAAAAAAGACTATGTTGCCTAATATATGCATGTCACATTCTCTGGCTGTTTTGCTGTAAGCTCTTTTTTCCATTCCTAAAACTCTGGGTTCAGTCTGCTCTATTCTTTCATCACAATTCTTATTTCTTCTTGGTCTATTTTGAAGCTGCAAGCTAGATTTGGATATTGGTTAGAGAATATTTATCCTTATAATCTCCTTACATATGAACCTTAAATCTTAAGGCTTTTAGCAGTCTTGGTGATACCTTTGCACATTAAAGAGAACTGTGTGCTTTGTTCCAAGTGCACAGACTATTAGTGTTAATTTCTACAGATAACAATAGGCTTATGCTGAGGCCAACCCAAGGCAAGCTGACAGCAGAAGTGATTGCTAATGCTTAAAAAACATTCACTGTGATTTTTTTGTAACACACACACACACACACACACACACACACACACACACAGAGAGAGAGAGAGAGAGAGAGAGAGAGTATTTTTTAGTTTCCTTTTTTAAACAGCATTAAAATAAATTTCTTATGCTTTCAACATTCCAGTAGCCTTTACCCATACCTGACAAATATTAGAAAGTGCTGTGTATTCATCCCCATTTTTTTAAATAGGCTTGAAATCTCTGTATTTGATTTTTAGGCTTTAAATAACATCCTTTGAGTCAGAGAAACTACAATGAGGTAATCAGGAAACTAATTTTACTTTTTATCTTCTTACCCAAGCCATCTGCTCTCATTTTTGTTAGATTGTCAGCACACGTACGATTTACAATCCACTCTGTCAACTCTGTTTTCCTGTTATTTATTGGGTAGATGAGCAATTACTCTTTCCACCATAGAATGAACAATGTAGTTCATTCTACATTAATATTCTTAAGAAGGCTCTTGAGAACAATATTTAGCAAATTTCTTTAACATACAAACAATATTTTTGTTTGTAAACCGTGAGTGCACTTGCTTTCTTTCCTAAAGAATGTAACAGATTTCAATTTTCTTTCTTGAAAGAAAATGGCTATGGCTGAGCATTTTTTTTTCATTATAAATTAATGACCATAGATGTGATTACAAACCTGATTTTTTTATATTAAAATGGGGCAATATAATGGTGTCTACACTATGTCTCAATATGAAATGTAAAGTTTTCCTGACACCAACCAGGACAAATGGACTTCTGTTCTGAGATCAGTTCTTTTGGGAAAAGTCCAAAAGAGTGTGAGATATTTGAAAGTAAAAACTCACAGAGGTTACCATTAGCTAAGTCCTTTCTGAACTAATCAATAAGACAGTGTGAGAAAACCTTGGAGTCTCCCTGATTAGTCACAAGTGGCTTGAGAGCAACAGAACAAGATAATTTGAACACAGGGAACTTCCCAGAGACTCATACTCCAACCAAGGACTATTCGTGAAGATGACCTAGAACTCCTGCACATATGTAGCCCATGGCAGTTCAGTGTCCAAGTGGGTTACATAGTAATGGCTAGAGGGACTGCCTCTGACATAATCTGATTGGCCTGCTCTTTGATCACCTCCCCTTGAGGGGGGAGCAGCCTTACCAGGCCACAGTAGAGGACAATGCAGCCACTTTTGATGAGAACTGATAGACTAAGATCAGAAAGGAGAGGTGAACCTCCCCTATCAGTGGACTTGGGGAGGGGCATGCATGCAGAAAGGGAGGGAGGGTGGGATCGGGAGGGGAGGAGGGAGGGGCTTATGGGGGGATACAAAATGAATAAAGTGTAATTAATAAAAAAAAAAGAATTCTTTCCCCCTGGACAATTGTCACTATTTTAAGAACTGTTGGATGAAGAAAAGAATTCAAGGCAGTTGTCTGATGTGTATGCAGATCTCACATGGACCATTGTACATTCATCTGATAGTAATACCTCCATTAGTAGAGCAGGGAAACATATGAAAGTTTTATCCAACAAACATTAGCAGAAATTAGAGTTTTAATTCAGCACTGCTTTTCCAAAGGAGGCTAGTTGTACTGTGAGAGGTTAGAAAATCTCAAATAAATGTAGGAGTGATAGAAGTATAGCCCCCAGTGATCGACGTTCTCAATTTTCTTCTCCATCTATTCTAGAAAACATTGGTATAAATAGATGTATTGCAATCTAAGAGATCTTTTTCACTTCTAAATATGCTTACATTTGCTATCATATCAAGTGACTTAAATGAAATAACACTTAATTCATTTAGTTATGATGCAAAAATATCTAAAAACCTGGATAAGCATCTAAGGCAGGGCCTATATACTTTCCCTTCTGACCTATTTTCTCTCTCTCTCTCTCTCTCTCTCTCTCTCTCTCTCTCTCTCTCCATTTATTCACCTTGTATCCATGCTGTAGCACCCTCCCTGCTCTCCTCCCAGTCCTATCCACCATCCCTCTTCTCCCCCTATGCCCATCCCTAGTCCACTGATGGGGGAGGATCATGGTTGGAGTATCAGTCTCTGCAAGACCCCTTGGGCCCAAGTATTTTGGCTCTGTTCTCTTTGTGGAGCTCCTGTCCCCTCCAGCTCTTTTTATTTGCCCCTTTTTCCATAAGACTGCCTGCATTCTGCCAAAAGTTTGGGTATGAGTCTCAGCATCTCCTGTGATACCCTCATGGGTAGAGTCTTTCAGAGGCCCCCTGTGGAAGGATCCTGTCCTGTTCCTTGTTTTCTCCTACTTTCAATGTCTGTTCTCTTTGCCCTTAAGAATAAAAAACTTCTTTTGTACTTTCTTTCACTTCCTGGTCTATCTATCCCCCCCCCTTTTTTTTTCATAGAATTCCATGCATTCTGAGAACCTACAAGTCTTGCTCAAATGTAGCCCATAGACTCAGTCTCCAACTGGGCTTCTTATTAAGGGGAGCAGGGGCTGTCTCTGGCATGAACTCAATGGCAGGCTCTCTGATCACTTTCCCCTTGGGGGTGCAGCCAGTCCTGATGAGACCTGATAGGCTATGGTCAGGTAAAAGCAGGAGGAGGTCCTCTCCTATCAGTGGACTAGGGAAGGGGCAAGGGAAGAAGAGGGAGGGAGGGTGAAATTGGGAGGAGACTAGTGAGGGGGGCACAGCCCTGATACAAAGTGAACTACTTGTAATAAATAATAATAATTAATAAAAAAATCCAAAAGAAAAAAAGCATCGAAAACTCACGGAATGACACATGCTGGAGAAGTTGTGGAGAAAGATGGAGAAGAGGAACCCTCCTCCATTGCTGATGGGCATGTAACCTTGTATAACCACTTTGTAATCAATCTGGCACTTTCTCAGAAAATTAGAAATAGTGTTATCTCCAGAGAGAGAGAGAGAGAGAGAGAGAGAGAGAGAGAGAGAGAGAGGCGGGAAGAAGGAAGGAAAGATGGAAAGAAAGAGAAAGTGAATTAATCCAATGAATTTTTATGTGTATGTATTTCAATTACATCCCTTGAGCATCTGAGAATTACATAAATTACTGATAAAACATTTATTTTTTGGTCATTTATTGGTCAAAAATGAAACTCTGAGTTTTTTGTGTGACTTTGTATTCCAGAATTTTTTCCTATTAATAAGCTTTGTAACTTTGGACAGGTTACTTTACTTTTTATGTGTTATTTTATGTATTATTTGCATTCATGCAAACAATAGAAATGTCCTTCATGTGGTAGATATAATATATACAATTCACATAAAAAGGTGTTGTCCACAGAGAATGATGTGTGTGCTTGCTTTTTGAACATGTTTTAGAAATTCTATAGCTGTTATTAAAAAGTCTTATGGTTACATACTGGGTAACAAAATACAAATAGGATACAAGAAGGATCTCCTAAAATAGTATTCTTTCTGCACATATGGATATAGTGTATGCAGTTTCTAATCATAAATCAGAAAACAAAGTTAAAACTCTTCCGATTGCTAAAATTATGGTATCTGTACACAAGACATCCAGACTAGTAGAGATTTGGGTATTGAACATAGAGCACTAATATTATGAATTAAGAGATAGTTTTTGTTTATGTCTGTATGTCTGATGATATGATTCTTAGGGAATATACAATATGATTTATATCTAGTCACACAACTGAATCAGACTGTTACAAATTAAGAGAATGTGTCATTAATTAATTTGAAATAAACTAGAAAAAATACAACTGGAAAATGATAGAATTACATGCTACTAATGATGCTATTTGTTGTATGTTTCATATATCTTGGGATATGGGCATCAGAAGCTATTCTCAGGAAACTCATAGACAAACAGAAGGACGCAGTCTTATTAATGTTAATAAAGGAACTCAATTGACTCAATTGAAATGAAAAAAAAAAAAAGATCCAGCTACACCACTCATGGGCATATATATGAAAGATAGTAAAACATACAACAAGGACATTTGATCAACTATGTTCATAGCAGCTTTATTCATATTAGCCAGAAGTTGGAAACAACTTACATGTCCCTCAGTGGAAGAATGGATACAGAAATTGTGATACATTTACACAATGGAATACTACTCAGCAATTAAAAACAAGGAAATCATGAAATTTGCAGGCAAATGGTGGGAACTAGAAAATATCATCTTGAGTGAGGTAACCCAGAAGCAGAAAGACACATATGGTATATACTCATTTATAAGTGGATATTAGCCATATAATATAGGATAAGCATATTAAAATCTATAGTTCTAAAGAAGCTAAACAATAGGAAGACCCTAGGGAAGAGGCTGAAACCTCATTCTTAAGGCCAATTACTTTTTTTTAGTGTTACTTTTAAACTCCATGTTCAAATGAATAGCTGTGTTATGCCTATATATTAACAGTTGTCTCTTGAAATAATTGCTATTTAGGTTTGTAAAGTATTCATTAAATGTCACCCAAATTACTTAAAAATCATAATAGTCGTTTAATGGGTGCTTTAAAACTGAAATAGAAATTACGTTTGATTATAAGTAACTGTAGGTTTATAAAGCTATCATTATATGTCTATTAAAACCATTTAACTTAAGTGTTATGTAATTAGTGAAGAGCCAGGATTTTAATTGCACATTTGCAAACTACTAACTTGCTTTGCTAAATATTCATTTTATCCACAGCAGAAAAGAGTGAGTGGTGTGAAGTTTGTTTCAGATTTTTTCCTAAGCAATTAACACTCTGAAATCTGTGGAATACATAATCTAACAAATTCTATACCATGTTTAGTAATAGATGTCATATACAAAAATCATAAGGTGATTCATTTTGATTATGTATCTTCATAGAAGAGATATGTCTTATTTACGTTTTCTCTGCCACACACAATAAAGAGAATTTTAAACTTCTTTTTCTAAATTCAAAGGCATTTTCTTTCCCATCTTTCAGAATAACATTGATTTTATCATGACTACTGAACAGATGAGATGAAAAATAACTGATATCAAATTATGATTCAGTAATTACTGCCTTATTCATAAAAAGGCACCCCAAATTTCTAATTAAAAATCATAATTTCCCATTAATATATTTCCAAAGTAGTTACTTGTTATCATAGAAGTTGAGTGGATCTTAAGAGAGCGACTAAATTGTACTTTTATGCCTTGAAGTGTCAACTCATCTTGAAGTCAAGATTGGTATGGAAAATTCAAGGAGAAAGATTGTAATTTGATTGCAGGTTCAGCTCCATAGCTAAATAAAGTGCTTCAGACAGCAGGCTTTTAGAGGCACTAAAATTCCTTTTGCAAAGGTATCCAGCTTTAGTTCTTCAGTAAATCTCCATTAGACACCTGAGTTTGCCTCTTTTCAAACCTGAACAAGAAAACATTCTGCTGAAAGAAAATTTATTTAGATATCATTTCTTCTCTGAATGCTTCTTCTCCCTAGAAAAATTTGCATTTAAACAAGCTTTTGATTTCTTCAGAATCCAACTGCTTACATTTACTGGTCTTTTTTTAACCCCAGAATAAACATCACCTGGAGAGAATGTTGGAAACACAGTTGCCACTCTACTTCTTAATTTTGTACATATCCATTTAAAGTCATAATGTGAAGACAGTTTAGTCCATTTATCTTTGGACATGTCACCAGCATCTTCATTCATTCTTTGGATTCTTAGCAATTCAGTAATCTTCTGGTTATGACAATGACTCTCATGACTTGGTTTCTTTGGACCTGTTTCTTATGTAAAACCAATAGAGATAAAATGCTAGAGTAAGCAAAATTTTGAGCCTAAATGTTCCTAACGACACATTATTTTTTCTCCATCTGAGCAGAATTTCCTAAGCCTATGAGATTCAGGTTCTTTCTTTGTTCCTACTTTATTTTATTTTGACTGTCTTATAATTTGAGACTTTCTGTGATAAATTTCTGCTTGTCTCCTCCTTTCTTCATGCTTTGAATAGTCATAAGAAAGTATTTCATTTCTTTTTATCTATCTATCTATCTATCTATCTATCTATCTATCTATCTATCTATCTATCTATCTTTCTATATCAGACTTGGTAAATGTTCCAAATTTTATGCGCATAGGAATTTTCTTATTTGAATTTGTTCCTCTTTCTGAAATGATATATGTTTTTTATATAAAAGTACAGATTTCCTTTGATTAAGTCATAACAGCTGATTGAGCAACACTTAAATCTCTTTAACTACAGAGCCAACCAACCAGGACAGAGAAGGGTTTGCTGAGAATGAAGCATCAAAGAAAGACTAGGCATGAACTGAACCCTACAAAGATGTAGCAGATGGGCAGCTTAGGGTTCAAGTGGGTCCTCTAGTAAGGAAACTGGGGACTGCATTGGACATGGACTCACTTGTTAGCTTTAGATCACTCTCCCCTGAAGACACTGTCTTGACGCAGGGGAAGAAGACATGTTCAGTCCTGATCCAACTTGATATAAGCTGGGGTGGATAGAAAAGAGAACTCCCCTTTTCTGGAAAAGGGGAGTATAGAGGGTAGGACTGGGAGGGGAGATGGGAAAGGGCTACAAGGATGTAAAGTAAATAAAATAAAAAAGAGAAAAAAGAATTCAGAACATTGAATTGTGTATGATGCCTGTTGCACCAGAGCATCTAAGTAACAGTATCCCTTACATTCATTACTTCATTGACCATGCACATTGATATTATAATTGATTTAGAATACAGATATTTTTTAACACATAGCCTATTTCATTTATTTCTACTATTATTTCTCCCTTATAGGTGTCTCTCCTCTTGGATAGCTGTAGAGGTGATCATTCTATTGACTTATATGTTTTACCATAAAGAAGCAGGTTTACTCTTCAGACAACTCAGCAGAATTTCAGTAGTCCAGTTTCATAAGCATGGATTCAGAAGAGTCATATCATCTTATTTTCTGTAAAATTTGCTATAGGAATCACTATATTTTACAGAGAATTAAAATCTAGATTGCATACAGAAATTATAAGCTTAACAACAACAAAGAGGGCAACTCAACAAATAAATGGGCTAACGAAATAAGCAAACAGTTACCAAAATATGAAACACACATTTTGAATAAGCATGCAGCTTCACTTGCCCTTAGATAAATGCAGCTCAAAACTACTTCAAAATTCCTTCTCATTCCAATCAAAGTTTTCACCATTTTAATAACAACTGACAAAAAGGATGCTCACAAGAAAGCCTTTTTACATTATATGTAGATATTAAAATCATAAAATAAAAACATCATGGAACTTACAGGGTTTTTTCACAAAATGATAATGGTGGGTCTTTTACTTGACCAGAAGTACTACTCCTGGGTGTTCATGTGACATAACCCCAAACAAGGTATCACTGAGGTATCTGGATGTCAGTGTTTATCTCAGCATTATTCAAACTAGCTAGATGGAACCAAGCAGGATTAATGACAGCAGACGAATGGATAGTGAAAGGTAGAGACACAAAGTGGAGTTTTCTTTCCTCAGACACAAAGTTCTGCTTTCATGAAAATGATTATGCATTGGGTAGATCATAGCGAGTGAATTAATGCAGACTTAGAAAGACAAATAGCATGCTTTCTTCTCATCTGAGGTCTCTAGATTTTGTATAGATACATACAAATCATGTTATTATAGAATGCTTTAATCTTTTCCAATATTGTCTTTGGAGATAAGTGTTACCCACTTTAGTTATATGTTAAACAAACATTGCTACTACGATCTGATATTCTGTCACTGAAAAGGAAGAGGCAGGAAGATTACAGAGACTTATTGGGCAGTTAGATCAGCAATTAACGAGTTAGAAGTCTAAGGAAACTTAAAAACTTCTGCTCAGTAAAACCCAGATGTCCATCAATGGAGGAATGGGTACAGAAATTGTGGTATTTTTACACAATGGAATACTACTCAGCAATCAAAAAGGAGGAAATCATGATATTTGCAGGCAAATGGTGGGATCTAGAAAAGATCATCCTGAGTGAAATATCCCAGAAGGAGAAAGACAAACACGGTATATACTCACTTATATAGACCTATAAGATATAAACATAATGAAATCTATACACCTAAAAAAGATAATCAAGAGAGAGGACATGGGATAAGATTATCAATCCTCGTTTAGAAAGACAGATGGGATGCGCATTGAACATATGACAGGAGTCTACTGAGTGCATTTGAAAGACTCTAACTAGCAGTGTTTTCAAAGCAAAGACTTATGACCAAACCTTTGGCAGAGTACAGGGAATCATAAGAAAGAAGGGGAGTTAGTCTGATGAGGAAAGGATAGGAGCTCCACAAGGACCAAATATATCTGGGCACAGGGTCTTTTCTGAGACTGACATGCACCCAAGGACCATGTATGAATGTAACCTAGAACCTCTGCTCAGATGTAGCCTGTGGTAGCTCAGTAACCAATTGGCTTCCCATAGTGTAGGGAACAAGGACTATTTCTAACAGGAACTCAATGACTGGCTCTTTGGCCTCCCAACCCCCCAAGGGAGGAGCAGTCCTGTTAGGCCACAGAGGAGAGCTTTGCAGCCAGTCCTGAAGATACCTGATAAAACAGGATCAGATGAATGGGGAGGAGGTCCCCCCTATCAGTGGACTTGGCAAGGGGCATGGTGGAGATGAGGGAGGGAGGGAGGGACTGGAGGGAATGAGGGATCGGGACACGGTTGGGATACAGAGTTAATAAAATGTAACTGATAAGAAAAAAATAAAATTAAAAAAAATATGAAAAAAAAGAATACTACCATTTGGAAGAGTGACAGCACACAGAGTGAAAAAAAAAACTTTTACTAATTACACAGCCAATAAAGAGCTAATATCTAAAGTATATAATCTATATATCAATAAAAACCAACCCAATTAAAATTGGGATACATATCTGAACATAGAAATCTCAAAAGAGAAAATTCAAATGGCTGAGAAACAAATAAATGTTCAACACTCCTTAGTTAGATATATGCAAACTATTTTGAGATTTTATCTTACACCCTCAGAATGGCTAAGTTCTATAAAACAAGAGATAGTTCACTCTAGAAGAGGGTAGAATAAGTGGAATACTCCTCCAACTGTGTTAGAACACAGCCACTGGGGAGAGTAAAAACTTGTACAGCCACTATGAAAATCAGTGTGTCCTTCGTTAGGAAGATGGGAATTGATCTACCTCAAGATTCAGCTACACCACAGTTGGGCGATTATTCAAAGGATGTTTCCTCTTACCACAGAAACACATGATGAACCATGGTCTTTGCTAATCTACCACAATAGACTTAAATGGAAAGAATCTAATGACCCCCAACGGATGAATGGATAAAGCAAATGTGGTATATTTACACCATTGAACATTACTTCGTGGTTAAACTAATGAAATAATGAAATGCACAAGTAAATAGTTGGAGTATAAAAAACAGTCATGAGTGAAGTAACCCAACCCCAGGAAAACAAATATAGTATGTATTCACTTATGTGTAGATATTAGCTGTTAACTCAGTGATAACAAAGTCAAAGTTACAATCTGTAGAACGACAGAGATTAGCTATTGAGTGAAGAACTAAGAGGAAAATATAGTTCTTGCAAGAACAGAAAAATAAAATTATAAATAAACACACAAAGAAAAATTCAGGGCTCTCCCATGCTAAGAATCCTTTCATTGCCTCCAGTAATAAAGTTGCTCTCTTTTATGTAAGATCTTTGCTGTGTAGTTTTAAACTACAAGTTCTGTAATTTCATCTCTATATAAATGACAACTTATTACATTATTCAGAAATCATTTATAGGAGATATGACTAGTGTTCTTCACCATGGTCTGTGTTTTTATAATTCCCTTAAACAAAATGTAGATTAGAAACATGACTTCTGACAGTTATATTTGAATATCACAGGAAGAACTAGTACTACTAGTTTTTCTACTACTAGAAATGTACTACTGAAATCAAGTGTGAAATATTTCCTGCTAGTACACCAATTTTATGCATAAAAACCATTTATTAAAAGTAAGTGTTTGATTTGCGGAAGAAGATGGCAGCGGCTAGTGGACACCTTAGCTGAAGGACAAAGGACCTGCAATGCCGAAATTGGTGAGTGAAGGGGCTGATCAACCCTGAACAGAGTTATCTAGACTTCCAGGAAGAAAGAGACTATGAACTGAGTCCACCTGGAATCAGTCACAGCAAACTCCTCCAGGAGGAGACACCCGGGGAGGTGATCCCTAGGCACTTCCCCATATCCAACTACCAGCAGGAGGCTTCCAGCAGAACCTGCCACAGACCAAACTGTCTGTACCCCAGCCCCAGGGGAAAGCTGCAGCTTCCACCAAAAAAACCTGGGGCTGAGAGAACCCAATCCTTTCGGGTACTCCCCCGAGAACTCAGCCATAACCCTGCCCAGGCAGAGCAGAAAGATAGAGAGGCACACAGAGGCTTCACAGCACCTGGACCCCAGTGCTGCCAGCTGCTTCTAGCAAACAAACTTCAGCTTTGGATCTGGGACTGTGGTCATTCAAAGTGTCCTGACACTCTCTCGGGTCAAGCGCAATAAGGCCTAGTCCTAGCACCTGTAGTCCCCAGACCCTGGCAGAGAAACCCCCAGCTGAGGATCAGGGAATGAGAATTCCCAACCCCTCCTGGGAGCGCAGCCATAAGCTTGCCCTAACAGAGGGGAAAGTCAGAGAGGCGACCTGCCACAGGCCACAGCACCCCCTCTCCAGCGCACCCAGGGACCCCTGAGAGAGAAACCCTAGTTCTGGATCTGAGGACACTCAAGCCAACCTGGTACTCTCCTGGAACCACCGAAAAATGACCTAGGACCTGGCAGCTTCTGTCAGAGAGATCTGGGCCCGGGATCTGGGATTGAGGACACTCAACCCAACTATTTCTGGGGATACCCCGGGACCAGCCACCATGAGCCTTCCCTGGTGGAGGGGAAGGTCAGAGAGGCAGGACACAGTGCAGAGAGGTGGACACCGAGTCCTGCGGCCACAGTGCCACAGAGCTGACTGTTAGCTTACACCCGCATTTGCCCCAGCAGGATCAAATCAGAAAGAAGAGAGCAAGGGGAACCCCTGTGCAATCCAACCTGTTCTGCAAGGGAGTGAGTGAGCCTTCTAGGGAGTGTTTGTCCCAGACTCAGGGCCTCTCTACTGAAGCAACCAGACAAGAGATCCCTGCCACCCACACCCCTAGTGTGGGCACCTAGGGATTCTTGGGATAGTGACCCAAACACTGAAGCCTCTGCCTTGGGAGACTACCAGTGAAATCCAGACAAACAATCACTGGATTACAGACAGAGCTACATACTAATGGGCTCCAGGCCAAGGCAATAGTCAGGGAATCCGTGCATGCACACTGTACCTGCTAAAAGCTCATATGCAAATAGCGCCAGCTTCACATTCCTTAATTACATAAAACTGAAACCACAACGCACACTCCCAAACCAGTGAACTTCTCTCATCTTCCTGAATAAACAGTCCAGAAAACAGAAAGAGACAATCTTAGACTGAACTACAAACTCCAGGAGCAAACAGTGAGGGTTATGGATAACCAGATGGCCAGAGGCAGACGTAAGAACACACCCAACAAAAATCAGGACATTATGGCTTCACCAGTAACCCCACAAATCAATGGACACTTCAAATCACTAGATACACAAGAAAACAACTTTAAAACTATGTTTTTCCAGCTATTAGAGGCCCATAAAGATGAAATGAACAAAGCCCTCAAAGAAATAACCACAGAAATGGAGACAAACAAAGAAGAAATAAATAGGGCTCTCAGAGAAATGACAATAAAAATTGAGGCAAACAAAGAGGAGATGAACAAAGCTCTAAAAGAAATACAGGTAAATACAGCCAAACAAGTAGAGGCAAAATTAGCAATATACAGAGAGGAAACAGACAAAAAAAAAATATAGAAGCCGTCATGGAAGCACAGGAATCCACATTCACACAGATGAAGGAAATGGTGCAAGACATGAAAACAAAATTAAAATCAATAAAGAAAACACATAGAGAAAAGATCAGGAACTACAAAGGTAAGCATCACCAACAGAATACAAGAGATGGAAGAAAGAATCTCAGGAGCCGAAGATACACTTGCGGAAATTGACACGTCTCTCAAAGAAAAAATAAAATCAGAAAAGTTCCAAACACAAAACATCCAAGAAATCAAGGACACCATGAAAAGACAAAACCTAAGAATAATAGGAGTAGAAGAAAAAGAAGACATCAGGTTCCAAGGTCCGTAAAATATTTTCAAGAAAATTATAGAGGAAAATTTTCCCAACTTAAAGAAAAAGATGTCCATACACATACAAGAGGCCTACAGAACACCAAATAGACTAGACCAGAAAAGAAATTCTTCATGTCACATCATAGTCAAAACACTGAATCTGCAGAACAAAGACAAAATTTTAAAAGCAGCAAAGGAAAAAGGCCAAGTAACATATGAAAGTAGACCTATCAGAATCACACCAGATTTCTCAACAGAAACTATGAAAGCCAGAAGGGCCTGGACAGAAATCATGCATTCCTTAAGGAACCAGAGATGCCAACCCAGATGACTATATCCAGCAAAACTTTCAATCAACATAGATGGAGAATTCAAAATATTCCATGACAAAACCAAATTTAAACAATATCTACACAGTAAGCCAAACCTACAGAAGTTACTAGAAGGGAAAGTCCAACCCAAAGAAAACAACTACATCTAAGAAAACAGAAAAAATAGATAACTACACAACAACAACAACAACAACAACAACAACAAAAAATCCAAAAGAATACAGGCAATGAAACTCAAGAACACCACCAACCCCACATCAAAAGAAAGTAACAATTGTTGGTCACTAGTATCTATCAACATCAAAGGACTCAACTCCCCAATAAAAAGACACAGACTAACAGAATGGTTGCAGAAAGAAGATCTAACACTCCCTTGCATCCAAGAAACACACCTATGGAACAAAGATAAACACAACCTCAGAGTAAAGGGTTAGAAAAATATTTTTCAAGCAAATGGCTCCAGAAAAGAAGCTGGAGTAGCCATCCTAATATCTAATAAAACAGACTTTCAACAAAAATTAATCAAAAAAGATAAGGAGGGCCACTATATTCTCATCAAAGGAAAAATCTACCAAGAGGACATCACAATTTTGAACATCAATGCCGCAAATACAAGAGCACCTACATTCATAAATAAAACATTATTAAAGCTTAAATGACACATTGATCCTAATACCTTAATAGTGGGAGACTTCAACACCCCACTCTCACCAAGGGACAGATCAACTAGACAGAAAACAAATATGGAAATAAAGGCACTTAAAGAGTCCCTAAATCAAATGGACCTAATAGACGTCTACAGATCTTTTCACCCAAACTCAAAAGATTATACCTTCTTTTCAGCACTACATGGAACCTTCTCCAAAATAGACCATATAGTTGGTCACAAAGCAAGCCTCAACAGATACAAAAAGATTGAAATAATCCCTTGTATTCTATCTGACCACCATGGACTAAAGCTGCACCTCTACAACAATGGAATTAGAAAAAATCCTACAAACACAAGGAAACTGAACAAAGTGCTGCTCAATGACAGCTGGGTTAAGGAAGAAATAAAGAAAGAAATTAAAGACTTCCTAGAATTCAATGAAAATGAAGGTACAACATACTGTAATTTATGGGACACAATGAAAGCAGTGCTCAGAGGAAAATTCATAGCACTAAGTGCCTTCAAAAAGAAATTTGCAACATCACATACAAGCAACTTAATAGCCCAACTGATAACCCTAGAAAAAAAAGAAGCAGATTCACCCAAGAGGAGCAGACAGCTGGAAATAATAAAACTCAGGGCTGAAATCAATCAATTAGAAACAAATAAAACTATTCAAAGAATCAATGAAACAAAAGGCTGGTTCTTTGAGAAAATCAACAAGATAGACAAACCCTTAGCTAAACTAACTAAAAAGCAGAGAGTCTATCTAAATTAGCAAAACCCGAAATGGAAGGGGTGATATAACTACAGACAATGAGGAAATACAAAAAATCATTAGGTCATACTACAAAACCCTATATGCCACAAAACTCAAAAATCTAAATAAATGGACAATTTTCTTGATAGATTCCATCTAACAACATTAAGTCAACATCAGGTAGAAAGACTGAATAGCCCTATGTCCCCCAAGGAAGTTGAAGCAGTCATTAACAGTCTCCCTTCGAAAAAGCCCTGGGCCAGATGGTTTCAGTGCAGAATTCTACCAGACCTTCAAAGAAGTGCTAACACCAATACTCCTCAAACTATTCCACAAAATAGAAACAGAAGGAACATTACCAAACTCATTATACGAAGCCACAGTCACCTTGATACCTAAACCACACAAAGACCCAACAAAAAAAAAAAAAAAAAAAAAAAGAGAGAACTTCAGACCTATCTCTCTTATGAACATTGATACAAAAATACTCAAGAAAATACTGGCAAACCCAATCCAAGAACACATAAAAGATATCATCCACCATGACCAAGTAGGCTTCATCCCAGACATGCAAGGGTGGTTCAATATATGGAAATCCATCAATGTAATCTACCATATAAACAAACTGAAGAAGAAAAACCACATCTCCTTAGATGCCAAAAAAGCATTTGACAAAATCCAACACCCATTCATGTATAAAGTCTTAGAGAGATCAGGGATTCAAGGAATGTACTTAAACATAGTAAAGGCAATATACAGCAAGCCTATAGCCAACATCAAACTCAATGGAGAGAAACTCAAACCAATCCCACTGAAATCAGAGACAAGACAAGGCTGCCCACTCTCCATATCTCTTCAACATAGTACTTGAAGTTCTAGCTAGAGCAATAAGAAAACTAAAGGAGATCAAGGGAATACAAATTGGAACAGAAGAGGTCAAAGTTTCACTTTTCGCAGATGATATGATAGTATACATGAGCGACCCCAAAAATTCAACCAGAGAACCCCTTCAGGTGATAAACACCTTCAGCAAAGTGGCTGGATACAAAATTAACTCAAAAAAAAAAAATCAGAAGCCTTCCTGTATACCAAAAACAAAAGGGCTGAAAAAGTAATTAGGGAAAAAATATCCTTCACAATAGCCACTAATCACATAAAGTACCTTGGAGTGACTCTAACCAAGCAAGTGAAAGACCTGTATGAGAAAAACTTCAAATTTATGAAGAAAGAATTGAAGAAGATATCAGAAGATGGAAAGATCTCCTGTGCTCATGAACTAGTAGGATTAACATAGTGAAAATGGCTATTCTGTCAAAAGCAATGTACAGTTTCAACGCAATTCCCATCAAAATAACAACACAATTCTTCATAGATCTTGAGAGAAAAATTATCAACTTCATATGGAGAAAGAAAAAGAAACCCAGAATTTCCAAAACGATCCTGTACAACAACAGATCATCTGGAGGCATCTCCATCCCTGATCTACAGCTATACTACAGAGCAATAGTAATAAAAACAGCATGGTATTGGCATAGAAATAGAATGGTGGATCAATGGAACTGAATAGACCACCCAAAATTAAACCTACGTACCTATGGATATGTGATTTTTGACATAGAAGCCAAAACCATTCAATGGAAAAAAGACAGCATCTTCAACAAATGGGGCTGGTCCAACTGGATGTCTACATGCAGAAAAATGAAAATAGATCCATATTTATCACCCTGCACAAAACTAAAGTGCAAGTGGATCAAAGATATCAACAAAAAAACCAGACACAGTAAATCAGTTAGAAGTAAAAGTGGGTAAGACATTGGAAATCATTGGCACAGAAGACAACTTCCTGAACAGAACACCAACAGCACAGGCTCTAAGAGCAACAAACGATAAATGGGACCTCATGAAGCTGAAAAGCTTCTGTAAAGCAAAGGACATAGTCATAAAAACAAAACAACAGCCTACAGACTGGGAAAGGATCTTCACCAACCCTATATCTGACAGAGGGCTGATATCCAGAACATATAAAAAACTAATGCATTTAAAAAGCAACAAATCAAGCAATCCAATTAAAAAATGAAGTACAGAGCTAAACAGAGAATTCTCAGTAGAGGAATACAGAATGGCAGAGAAACACTTAAAGAAATGCTCAACGTTCTTAGCCATCAGAGAGATGCAAATCAAAATTGAGCTTTCACCTGACACCCACCAGAATGGCTAAGATCAAAACCTCAAGTGACAACACATGCTGGAGTGGTTGTGGAGATAAAAGAACCCTCCTCCATTGCTGGTGGGAATGCAAACTTGTACAACCACTTTGCAAATCAATCTGGACCTTTCTCAGTTAATTGGAATAGTACTACTTCAAGATCCAGCTATACCACTCATAGGCACATATAAAAAATATACTCAAGCATATAACAAGGACATTTGCTCAACCATGTTTGTAGCAGCTTTATTCATAATTGCCAGAACCTGGAAAAAGCTCAGATGTCCCTCAGTTGAGGAATGGATACAGAAATTGTGGTATTTTTCACAATGGAATACTACTAAGCATTTAAAAATGAGGAAATCATGAAATTTTCAGGTAAATCGTGGGACCTAGAAACGATCATCCTGAGTGAGGTATCCCAAAAGCAGAAAGACACACATGGTATATACTCACTTACATAGTTAAAATATACTGAAATCTATCCACCTAAAGAAGATACGCAAGAAAGAGGACCCAGGGTACAATGATCAATCCTCAATTAGAAAGACAAATGGGATGGACATTGGATGTAGGAGCAAACAAGTAACAGGACATGAGCCTACAACAGAGGGCCTCTGAAAGACTACCTAGTAGTGTATCAAAGCAGATATTAAGACTCATAACCAAACCTCCAGCAGAATGCAGGGAATCAAAAGAAAAGGGGGGGGGAGTTAATATGACCTGGAATGGACAGGAATTCCACAAGGACCAAATATATCTGGGTACAGGGGTCTTTTATGAGACTGTTTCTCCAAACAAGTGCCATGTATGGATGCAACCTAAAGCCCCTGATCACATGTAGCCCATGGCAGCTCAGTATCCAAGTGGGTACCCTAATAATGGGAACAGGGACTGATTCTGACCTGAACTCTGTGGCTGGTTCTTTGACACACACCCCCAGGGAGGAGCAGCCTTGCTAGGCCACAGAGGAGGACTTTGCAGCCAGTACTGAAGATAAACCAGTATCAGATGTAAGGGGAGGAGGTTCTCCCTTATCAGTGGATTTGCAAAGGGGCAGGAAGGAGATGAGGGTGGGAGGGTGGGGTTGGGAGGGAAAGAAGGAAAGAGGGATATATCAGGGATACAAAGTCAACAAAGTTTAACTAATATTAAAAAAAATAAAAATTAAAAAAATGGAAAAAAAGAAGTGTATTTCTTATAAGAACAAAACTTTGTTATAAGAACTTTCAAATAAAAAAATACAGAACATTGATACTAGACAAACCCAAAGTCTACATACCTCAAAGAACTTCTAGAAAATTAGAATAGCCATTCTGAAGTTATCCACAAAAATAACCCCCCAGTAAAGTTAAAAATAGAAAAACAACTAGCTTTATATTTTATGGCTATATTGAGTGGAAAGTACAGGGTTATGCTTCATCTTTTAATATGTTTCCTTTATTTAAAAAGAGACTGACAGATTAACAAGTTTGGAAAATTTAAGTGACACTGGTAAGTAGTAACAGTAGTTGGTGGAAATCTGTGTGCATGTTTATTTGTGTATGTGTACATCTGTTTATGTATGTGTGTTTATGTATATGTGGCTGTATTTGTGGTACTATGTTTATTTTTTTATATTTTCCCATGCTTCTGTTTTGTTAGACAATCAGTTCTATGATTATAGATAATTTGTGAAAAACTAAAATTTTCTGATTAAAAAATTCATAAATTTTTATGGAAATCGATGAAACTGCTATCTAAATCATAAAATCTCTTATTCTGTAAATATCCAATAAACTGCATTACAATTTGTTTATCAAATTACTCAAAAGTAATTTCATAGGAAGAATTAAACTCTCCTGTCCATTAATATAACATCTATTATATAACTTTTGCTACCTCAAACAAGGTCTTCCTAAGTCCATGTAAAATGGTGCCTAGGAATCTTTAACTTAGGAATGCAAAAGAATATATAAATTGCTGACAAATTACCCTTATGTCTTACCATATGCATCCCTACTCCTCAACATTAATGTGTTAACAGAGAAACTTCCCAGATCTATAGATGTTATCTCTTCATTACATCAGAAAAATATGTTCAGTTGCTCCAGAGAGCCATACAATTCTTTTATTTTTATTTTATTTTTTTTACACTTTATTTACTTTGTATCCCTCCTCTAGTTCCCTCCTTCCTCCCCTGCCAATCCATCCCTTCTTCCTCCTTCTCCATGCATGCCCCTCCCCAAATCCACTGGTAGGGGAGGGTTTCTTTTTCTTCCTTCTGATCCTAGTTTGTTAGGTCTCACCAGGAGTGGCTGCATTGTCTTCCTCTGTGGTCTGGTAAGGCTGCTCCCCCCCTCAGACAGAACTGTAGCCCATGGCAGTTCAATGTCCAACTGGGTTCCATAGTAATGGGAACAGAGACTGCTTCTGACATGAACTGATTGGCCATACAATTTTTAGCTGTCCTTCTCTTACACTTAATTCTTTATCTGGGACTGATATTTAATGGGATTCTTATGACTTAACACATAGAAAATAATGGAAAATTAAGTCCTCAGAACACGAAAAGATCATAATACATGTTAAGATTTAATAACACAGAATCAGGTGTCCATAGATGTGTGAGCATATTTCTATTTTATTTCATTGATGCTGCAGTCTCTTTCTATGCCGTGCCGTGCCGTTTTTTATTCCTGTTGCTCTCCAGTGCAATATGAGATTAGGGATGGAGATAGCTCCAGAAGTTCTTTTATTGTACAGGATGGTTTTAGCTAGTCTGTGCTTTTATTTTTCCACATGAAGTTCAGAATTTTTCTTTCAAGCTTTGTAAATAATTGTGTTGCTATTTTGATGGGAATTGCTTTTGGTAGGATGACCATAGTTTTTACTCTGTTAATCCCACCAATCCATGAGCATGAGAGTTCTTTCCATCATCTATCTTTTTAATTTCTTTTCAGAAACTTGAAGTTTTTTTTTTTTTTCATATGTCTTTCACTTGCTTGGTTATAGTTACACCATTTTACTTTTACTATTGTGAAGGGTATTGTTTCCCTAATTTATTTCTCAGCTTTTTGTCTTTTGTATACAGAAGGGTACTGAATTTTTGAGTTAATTTTGAGGGGTAGCATCTTAAAGATATATTTAAAAATGTTCATTGCAAATATGGTCAACAAGTTAAATACTTATATTGTACTCAAGAGAGTAGGGTGGGGAGACAGAATGTTATCAACTATCCCAGTGCACTGATTTATTTATATTTATCTGAATATGACCAATATTGAGTAGTCTTATTACATTTTTATTTTGATTTATATACTAACATAGAAAAATAATCTTAAAAACTAACAATTTGGGGATTTTCTGTGGAACACCCTTTACCAACCACTCAGCTGAATGTAATCTAGTCCTGCCACTATATGTATATATGACTGTCTTACACTTAACAGATATAACATATATGACAAGAAGAGATTTATTTGAAGGAAAGAAAAGGGACAGGAGTTTGGGTCTGAGTGGGCCATGAGGGTAGAGAGAGAAAGAGACAGAGAGAGACAGTGGATGAGTGTAGGAGAAGAGAAAGAGAAGCAAGGTGGAGGGCCTGAGAAAGAAAGTCAGAGAAGACAGGGCAGGGGAGAGAAACTGAGGCAGAGAGAACAGGTGGAAGTGATGTACTAGTTGTATATCAAGCTGCTAGCCCAGGTGATAAAAGACGATATTATCAAGACCCTAAAGGCCTCTGAGGTCAAGCCAGTTGAATTGCCTACACAGCAACTTAACAGTCTTCATATATTCCAAGGAGATTCCAACTACACTAGATTTCTATACATCCGCCTAAGTGGCCCCCAGTTCCAGCCATCTTCACTCACACTCTTTCCCTCCACCCTATTTTCTCCCCAACTTGACCCCACTACTGACTCCATCTGCCCAGAGATCCCTTGTTATATCTACTCTATTTCTTCTTTCTGGGGAGTTCCACAGATAACCTATAAGACCCCTTCCTTCCTGCCTAACCTCTCTGAGTCTGTAGATTGTAGCTTGGTTATTACTTACTTAATGGCTAATATCTACTTATAAGTGAATACATACCATGTTTGTCTCTCTGGGTCTTGCTTGCCTCACCAACACTGTGGCTAAGAAAATGGTTGTTCTTTGGAAACTAACCACAGAGCCCCTGGCCAAGAAAAACACCCACACAACTCACTGGAGAGGTAAAGCTAGTGCCTACATGGAGCCTTCACCCCTATGACCTAGTCTTTTTGGTGCAGGAAGATACTCTACAGGCATCAAAAGAGAAATGTGGTCACCAACCCAGTCACATCCTTTGACCTACATCTTTTTTGCTTTCAGACTATGCTAGGGCAATGGTGTCACAGGACTTGTGGGAGTAGCCAGCCAATGTCTGATTTGATGTAAGGCACCATCCATGAGAAAATAAAATAAAAATCCCATCCCTAACACTTTCGATAACCAAAAACCAGAGACTAGATAGCCCAAATATGTAAGGCAAAACCAAACATAACTGGTCTTAAAAAAATTACTGTCAATGAAATGATTCGTAGTGATATATTTATATATTCATAGAACAGTTTCTTGTTAAGTCATCATCAGAGTGGTACATCCGGAAAACCATGGGAATATATGCAGAGACCCACAGCCAGGAATTACATGGAAATAGAGTCGAAATGGGAAATTTCCATCAAATCCCTCTCTTCAGAGCTCAGGAGCAGAAATGGATGTGGAAAGATTATAAGAGTCAGGATGCAAGCCCCCCGAATCAACTAAGAAATGTATATCTGAGGTTACAGAGACTGAAGCAGGAAGTCTAGAGCCTACATGGGCCTATACCAGGTCCTTTGCATACATATACTATAGCTATTAGATTAGTGTTTTTAGGGAACTTCCGACTATGAAAATGAGATGGTCTCTAACTTTTGTGCCTACCCTAGGGACTCGTTTTTGTTTGTTCTGTCCAACTTTAATATGATATTTTTGCTTCATCTTAATATATTGGATTTTGTCAAAATATAAACTCTGTACTGATATGAAAAATAACTTTTACCTATCTGCATATCAAATTCCACAATATTGTTTTAATATTCGTTGAATCTAAAGATTAATAAAACTATTGACAATTTTATAGTAGTTTAACTTCTAAGAATATGAAATAGTGTATTTATTTATTTAAATTTAATCCTCAATTTTTTTCAATGTTTTCCTTTTCAAAGCAGATCTTCCTCAATGCTTACCTTTCATTTTGAGATAAAAAGTAACTGTTCTACATTTCTCATTAGATGAGAATTCTAGTTTTCATCTGGGCTGAAGTGAGAAAAAAGTATTTTTCCTTTACAGATATTGATTTTACAGCATTTTATATATCACAACCATTTGAAATTAACTTCATACAGTCATTTATAAGAATAATCAAGAAATAATATTAATGTGGAGATGTTTATAAGATTTACATCCTTAAATGTAAATAATTATATCAGAGAAATATTGGAATTTGTATTCTTTTATTATTTTTTAACTTTTATTAGTTATGCTTTATTCACTCTCTATACCCCATTAATCCCTCCCTTCTCCCCTCCTAATCTTACCTTCCCTCCCCCTTCTTCATGCATGCCCTTCCCCAAGTCCACTGATAGGAGAGGTCCCCCTCTTCTTCTTTCTGATCTTAGTCTATCAGATCTCATCAGGAGTGGCTGAATTGTCATCTTCTGTGGCCTGGTAAGGCTGCTTCCCCCTCGGGGGGATGTGATCAAAGAGCAGGCCAATCAGATTATGTCAGAGGCAGTCCCTCTTCCCATTACTAAGGAACCCACTTGGACACTGAACTGCCATGGGCTACATCTGTGCAGGGGTTCTAGGTTATCTCTATGCATGGTACTTGGTTGGAGTATGAGTCTCTGGGAGGACCCTGTGTTCAAATTTTCTGGTTCTGTTGTTCTCCTTGTAGAGTTCCTGTCCTCTCCAGATCTTACTATTTCCCACTTCTTTCATAAGATTCCATGCACTCTGCCCAACAGTTGGCCATAATTCTCAGTGTCTGCTTTGATAGTCTGCAGGGCAGAGCCTTTCAGAGGCCCTCTGTGGCAGGTTCCTAGGTTGTTTCCTGTTTTCTTCTTCTTCTGTTGTCCTTCCTCTTTGCCTTTCGGGATGGGGATTGAGCATTTTAGTCGGAGTCCTCCCTCTTGGTTAGTCTCTTTAGATGTACAGATTTTAGTAGGTTTATCCTATATTATATGTCTATATAAGTGAGTATATACCACGTGTGTGTTTCTGTTTCTGGGACAGCTCACTCAGGATGATCCTTTCCAGTTCTTACCGTTTACCTGCAAATTTCATGATTTCCTTGTTTTGAATTTTGAATTTCCTTGTTTTGTTTGAATATTACTCATTGATGAGTAATATTCCATTGTGTAGATGTACCACAATTTCTGTGTCCATTCTTCAGTTGAGGGGCATCTGGGTTGTTTCCAGCTTCTGGTTATTACAAATAAACTTGCTACAAACATGTTTGAGCAAATTTCCTTATTGTATAATTGGCATATATCCAAAAAAGGCTCAAGTATTCTTTTATTATTATTCCAGTTTATTCACTTTGTATCTGTGTCTCCTCCCTGGTCTCATCCCAAATATATGCTCCTTCCCTCCTCTTCCTATATATCCCTCCACTAATCCACTGATAAGGGAGGACCTCCTCCCCTTCTATCTGACCCTAACCTATCAAGTCTCATCAGGACTGGCTGCATTGTCTTTTTCTGTGACCTGGCAAGGCTGCAACCCCTAGGGGAAGATGATCAATGAGCCGGCCACTGAGTTCATGCCAGAGACAACTCCTGCTTCCCTTACTAGAGATTCCACTTGCAGACTGAGTCTATGGGCTACCTCAGAGCAGGGCTTTTAGGTCCTCTCCATACATGGTCCTTGGTTGGGGTATCAGTCTCTATACAGCTCCCAGGAACCAGATTTTTTTGGCTCTGTTGGTCTTCTTTTGAAGCTCCCGTACCCTCCAGGTTTTTTTTTTTATTCTTTCTAAAAGTTATGAAATGAATATAAGAAAAGTATGTATAGCTTACCAAAATAATCTTTGAATTTAGCTATTTTTCAAAATGCTTCATTAATATGTGTGAAATATCCTCTTTTTGTATAAAATAACAAAAAATATTGTCACTTACTACTACTGTCTTAATCACTGCCCTTCACTTAATTTAAAGCCTAAGAATGTTTTTGCACTTAAATCAGGGAGCAGTAACGCTGTTAGAGAGAGAGATTGTTTTCCATAACATAGATGCTAAAAGGTCCCTAGAACAAGAAAACAATTGCAAACAGTTTGCAATTTTTGGCAAGTGAATTCTTCTAAGTGCATTGTGCTGAACTCATTGATTAGAAAATATGACTTGCAGAGTGCTCTACAACGCCATTTTCCTATGCTATCAACACTTAAGAAACTTCACAGTATGGGCTGTACAAATATAAGACATTATAGATTTCAATTGCATGGATTTTATGGCTGCTGCCAACATAACAGTAAAAAGATTTATCACTTATGCACTTAGTGAACATGGTAGGGCCTTTTAAAGATTCAGTCTTTTCAGTCTTTTTTTTTTTTTTTCTAAAAGAATCATTGGTATGCACAGATATACATTTTGATTGACTGCCTTCCTTACTATCTCAGTGGTCAAACTAAAAGCCAGCACATTTATCAAAAGGAGAAAAAAACCTACTTATAATGGAATAACAACTCTGAATAAAACTTCCAGTTGTAGTTAAGTGGCATGTACATGATTTTAAGTAAGTAGTCTTCATAAACTGGGGTAAATGTTATTTACTTTTCTTGGAAAGAGATAGTTATGGGCAATATGAAATGAAAGGAGTAAGATGCTCCTACAGTACAGCAAATCAACTTTCTCAGTCAAAAGATGATTGGTTCAGTAAGCAGGACTTCCTATGTATTTTTCAATGTATTTTTACTGTTATATTTTCAAGTTTCTGTTTTAGTCCATAACGTTGGTTACATTTTTATACTTTCAATATGGATTTTTTTTCTTGGAATTTTTGATGCTAAAACACTGTTGAAGGATATATGATTAAACTGCGAACCCCGAGATTGTGTTGTTTACTGGGAAAAAAAAATCTGTTTCTAGTTGTGGTGTGGCTCAGCCCTAGTAGACACTTTTAATCTAAGAGCTCTCTGTTTATTGTAACCATGATTAAATAAAGTCAACCATAAGTCACAAGGAGGATCAAGCAACCAGTGGACAGGGAGTGAACATGAAAACAACAAAAACAAAAACAGAATAACAAGATGAGGATGGAGAGAGACACACAGGAAGTATAAAGGAGAGACTTCATTCAGTGCTTGAGACAGTGTGGGGAGAAAACTACATATTGGGAATTCAGCTGAGGTGCTCTCTCTGCCTCTTTGAGCTAGCTGGCTCTCACCCAAGCACCTGGCTTCTGCATTTATACTGGTAAAATTGAGGGATTGAGGTTTTGTTAACAACAAAGGACTTTTATTCACACTGGAAGAAACAGCTATTGTCAAAATCAAATAATGCTCCTTTCATAATCTTAATCTATGCATTGTGCAAAATCTTAGACTCTACCCAATATATACATCCATTTTATCATTCCGTTATTGCTGTGTTCAATGATTCCAAAGTATAATAATTTCAAGCTGCCTTACTTCAAGGATATATTAGCATCTCGTGACAGTGACCAACATAAACATTGTATCTTGGTTTGATTTTTATTGCTATGATGAAGCACTGTTATCAAAGACAATTTGGACAGCAACATTTTTGGCTTTTGTTTTTTTGTTTTTTTTTTTTCTCTTTATAGCATGTTTTCTTGCATTATTTAGGGTTACCATTGCTCTGTATAAACAGTGACCCATGCATCTTGGACAGGAAAATGTTTATTTGGCTTACACTCCTATATTCTTGTTCAATGAAGGAAGTCATGGCAAAAATTCAAACAGGGAAGAATCAGTAGGCAAGAGTCATGGATTTTACTGTTACATGTTAATTACTGGTTTGTTACTTATGTCTTGTTCTGCCTGCATATCAAACCCAAGACTACCATCCCAGGGATGGCACCAACAAAAATGGGCTGAACCTTCTCTAATAAATCACTGGTTAAGAAAATGCCTTCCAAGCTTGCCTGTGGCCCAGTCTCATGGAGAAATTTCCTTAATTGATGTTCCCTCCTTTCAGATGACTTTAGCTGTGTCATATTCACATAAAACTATCAAGCATGCTCTATGAAAAGAAATCAGGACAGGTATTGGAGGCAAAACATAGAGGCAGAAACTGAAGCATGTGCCACTGAGGAATGCATCTTATTGGCTTTTATAAATAATCTGGATCATCTGAGCAGAACTAGCACTTGACTACAGTGGACTGGGTCCTCGTGTCAATAAACAAACAAACAAACAACAACAAAAACTGCTGCACAAGTTTTCCTTCTGGATGGCTCTGGCTTATGTCAAAATAATATGGGTGAGATAGAAAAAAAAAGTATAACATGAAACATTCGGGCTTATGGCAAATTGGGATTACATCACTGTAGAGACAAGCCACACTCTGTGTTCGTTTGGCTGTTCTTACCTCATTATTCTGATACTCCAATATTTTCAAATCTCACTACAAATTACTTCCTACCTGAAATGAAAAGACAGTAAAAATCTCAAGATGTTCCTAGATTATCACATTTAACTCATCAAAACAAGTATGATTGGACCTACAGATGACTGAATAAAAATTCTTGTCGGAACATTATTATAGAATTAATCATGATAAAGATAAGAAGGGAATTAGCAAGTTGTACATCCTGAATGTTTTTGTTCCCAGTTATATTTTCTCGTGTTCATGCTCTTAAAAATTCAGGTCAACCTAGAAGAACTTGGAAGAGTCTACATGCTATGATATGTACATAAACAAATAAAATTCTCCTAATACTCTACAGAAGCCCTGTTTTCTATATATAAACCTATGCCATCTTGATGGACATTACTGTCTTTACACTACCACATGACCATTTGTTAATTTGTATTACCATAATCTTGAGCACAATAGCATTTCTTTCATTAAAAATACAATTACTCAATGACTTTTCCCCAGCTGTCTACAAGGAATGGCATACTTTCTTATCAAGATGTTATGATTTGGATTTGGAATGTCCCACGTTTATGGGTCACTTTTGCAAAATGGTAGAACATGTATCATGTGGAGCTTGGTGGAAATATGGTAGCTCAATAAGATGTGCCTGTTCTTTCTTTTTTTCTTTTTTCTTATTTTCTACCAAATGTTAGTTGTTTTTTTTTCCTCTACTTCACAATCATCATCATGAAAACTTCTATGAGATGAGACACAAATAAATCATCACAGCAAGTACCAGATTTCTTGAAATGGTAGAAAAAAAAAAACTAATTTTCCTCATATTTTTTTTTTAATTTCAGGGGTTTTTGTTGAGGGGGCTTGTGAATCCCAAACTGACCTTGATTAATTTAACTTGCATAAAGACACTTGTGCTACTCCACCGTCCATCACTATTAAAATGTTTGAAATACTAACTACTTACTTAGTAAGAAAGTTTTATTTGGCTTAGAATTTTGATGACAGTTTATAATTTGTGTTCATCATTGTGTATTTTAAGTTTGAGAATAAACAAGAAATTTTATTTTAGGATTTTATCCATAATTTCATGAAGATTTTCAACAAAGACATATCTTAGAGTTTTATCAGCTCTCTGTTGAACACTGGATGCTCTGCCATATAGTGAAATTTTGAGGAGCATTTATGATCTAATCTGTGGAGATGCTTTGTATATGTACTTAGGCATATTATTTCATGGGAAATTTGTTAGTGAATAAAACTCTCATAGTGTGCAATACTGATTATCTTCATCAAAGTGTTTTACAGACTTGACACCTGTAAGTAAATTTTGAGGAAAAAATATAGTCTGTTCTTTCCAGAGACTCATACTCCAACCAAGGACTATTCATGGAGAAAACCTAGAACCCCTGCACAGGTGTAGCACATGGCAGTTCAGTGTCCAAGTGGGTTACATAGTAATGGGAAGAGGGACTGCCTCTGACATAATCTGATTGGCCTGCTCTTTAATCACCTCCCCCTGAGGGGGGAGCAGCCTTACCAGGCCACAGAAGATGACAATGCAGCCACTTCTGATGAGAACTGATAGTCTAAGATCAGAAAGAAGGAGAGGAAGACTTCCCCTATCAGTGGACTTGGGGAGAGGCATGCATGCAGAAAGAGGAGGAAGGGTGGGATAGGGAGGGGAGGAGGGAGGGACTTATGGGGGGTACAAAATGAATAAAGTGTAATTAATAATAATAATAAATATTAAAAAATATAGTCTGTTTTATGTGCAAATGCCATGTATAACTTTAGGACTGACTTATATTTCCAGTCACAAAGCCATTACATTTGTCTCTCTTATAATGTAAAATTCTAATCATAGTGTCTACCTAGTCTTCTCTGATATAGTTAGGTATTTAAGAGAAAAAAAAGTTGTTGTCTACTAGGTCCTGAGTTTGTATCCATAATGTGTAATAGCCTTTCAACATCAATAAATGGTAACACAGTATTATTCTCAATGTGGTTTGCTACCCACAGTGTTTACGAATCTGTATATACCAATGCTCAAGCACCTGAACAAATCATCCCTTGTTGCATATCACACTGATGACTTTCCATCTGCCCACGCATGTTAAGCACTCAGGCAAACAGGGGCCACCTGGCCACCTGTACCCGGCTCCTGAGCATCATCTACTCCTCGTCATAAAGCAGTAGTTTCAGTGTACAAACTGAAGAAGTCAGACATTGTTAGCCTCCCTCAAGACTCTAAACAAACAATTCCAGCCTCTGTATGTGTGCATAACAGACAGGCTTGACTGTGTGTGTTGATATCTACAACTGCTCCATGATTTCTCCTGGGGAGATGTGACCAAGTGTCTTTTCTTCCAAGATCAGGCACCAAACACAAAGTAAACAAACACTTTTACTCAAATCTTGTTTGCTGAACCATTGTGTTTGTTAGGCTCCTGTTAGGAGCACAGTGGGGGCAGTCGTGATGGCTGACTCTGGACAGGCAGCTGCATCACTGAGACTCTCCCTCTACCAAGAGTGATGACTCACTAAAAGTTCAAATTGAGCTTACTGCTCAATTTGCAAGCAGATGCTTCAGGAAAAGTCCCCTCCTCTTAGCTATTATTTCCTGGTAATACCACTCTAGGGAAAGCTCTTGTGAGTATTGCTATGTCTAAGATATCTGGCCTCTTAGATTTTGTGAGCTTCCTGAGACTCATATGCTTTCATCTCACTTCTGGTAAGAGGGAAGAGGTGTTCAGTTCAGAAGAAATACATATTGTAGGCTTAGTTTTTCACCAAACTCACTTTACTTAGGGTTCTTAAACACCTTTAGCTCCCTTCCAACTCTCCCGCAACATTCGGTAGGATATTAGTAGGAAAAAGGGATGTAGACCTCTGTTATCTACTTCCTGCTGATCAGGGTCTATGGGGTTTTAGGGAATTACCAGACTCAGTCATCAGGATACCAGCAGTCCAGACCAAAGGTCAGTATGAAGCAGCAAAAGCCAGGATTGCCCATAGAAGCTCTCTGAAACATTTCTTTCTGTGAAGCCAAGTGTTGAAGCATGGAGATCAGTGTAGCAATGAATATCCAAAAACTGGTATCTCCTGTGCCTAGGCCTCTATATTATGTTCTCTGCTTAAACTCCACCCACGGATGTTCTCAGTTGGCCAAAGTCACACCCCTTGCAGGTGGGGGTTATGGGAAAAAAGAAAAACATTGTGTGCCCTCTCAAAAGCCAACATGGGCAAAACATCACATTCCCAGCTTGCTGCAAAACATCACATGACAAAAAACAGTGTCCAAAGAAACCAGAAATTTCAACTTCAATACACATAACCTTTTATCATCTATCTCTCATCTGACATTATTTATGTTCCCAAATAAGCATTGATTCCTGAGCCTTGGAGGAGATGAAACATATACATGATTTTTTTTCAATTATTATTTGAGGCTGAAGATGTGTCCATTATAGCACAACAGCCATATAATGATCACTTAATCTCAGCAGTTTGTGCCGTTGAGTCTGTTCAGTAACTATCATCTCCTGCGAAATGTTTCCCTACACCCAGGAGTGAGATGCTTTATAGCAATAATCTATATGAGGAAAAAATGTATAGAAGGGAAACCCATGCATAGAAGTGACAAATGCATCACACTCTTATAACAAAACAGTAGTCATAACCACCAACACTGGGAGAAAAACCTCTCAAGCCACAGGTGTTTCCCCTAACATGTTTTTTTCCTCTGGGCCACACATGATATCCACTCATAAAGCAGTTGGTTGTAATAAAACAATTTGCTCTATATCTATCTATCTATCTATCTATCTATCTATCTATCTATCTATCTATCTATCTATCATCTATTTATCTACCTATCATCTATCTATCTATGTATCTATCTATGTATCTATGTATGTATGTATGTATGTATCTATCTATCTATCTATCTATCTATCTATCTATCTATCTATCTAACAAAAATTGTACCAGTGGGCAAATTTGGGCTGGCACTGTAACATCCAAGGTCCACATGACAATTTGTATTTCAAACTATGGCCATGCCTGATTTTCTTCATGCTCTGCATCTATTATGTTCTACAAGGTCTTGTGAACGAGTTGTGCTATGCAATCCACAGCAGGGACAGCAGACTCTATTATCCACAATGGCCAAATTAAGGACTCTTCCCATGTGTCCATCAATGATTAAATGTGACATATATTGCCCAGTCTAAAAGAAAAATGAAATTAATTACCTGTATAAAAATGAATCAAGCTGAAACCCATCAACTTAAAAGTAACAAACCAGCTCCACACAGTTAAGTATCACTGAAGTGGCCTCAAAGAAAGTGTTCATGAATATGAAAGGAGAGATTACTAAGGATATGCAAATACAAAAGAGGGAGTGAGAGTAGGGTAAACAAGTAATAAACAAAGTATTAGGAGAAATATACGTTGTCAAAGTGTGTTGTATGTACATACAAAATAAGTCACCTTGAAAAATGTTATTTTATACAATTAATATGTGAGACTAAAGGGAAAACAAAATATTCAAAACTTCATTATTAGCTCGACTTATGCCTAAGGATATTGATGTTAATGCATTTCTTAAAGTAAAAAAGTGTGACTAAAATGAAACAACACACAGTAACACTTTAAAGGAATATGTCAGTTATAAACCAAAATATTAGAATGATCAATTAGAATAATTAAAATTAAAATATTTGTCCTTACCAAAATTTGAGTTTGTGGAAAAACGTTTCTTATACTGCTAATTGAATGCAAAATAGTGTAAATATTGTGATATCAGATTAGTATTTTCTACAAAATCTAAATATAAAAAGGCAATATAGTAATACTACACTTTCAAATTATACTGAGTTAAAGAAACCATACAGAAAAATATAATACATGCTATTTGATTCCTTTTGTATAAAAAAATGTAGAGAACTGAAGCAAATATGATGGTGGAAAGAGCTGATGGCTTGCCAATGTCCAGACTGCGGCAGACAAAGCCAAGAGCTCATACAGCAGCACAATGATACTTTATCAGATGATAAATAGGACACATGGACTGCCATAGTACTATAATTTGTAAAATATATTCAAAACCGTACATAGGTCAATTGCTTTTCAAATAAAGCATCTGATAATGAGTGATACCTAAGTGTCTCTTTCCACAAGCAGGATACTTCTAAGGGACTTTGAATAAGAGATAGACTGTAAAAATATTTGCTATGAATAGCAAAAACGTATCTTTCTACGGGAAAATAAACCTTTGATTGCCATGTTTCAAATATCTCTTGACTACTCTATGATGTTGCATAGAATTTTAAAATTGACAATATATCTAGACACAGTCATTAAAAATTATCTCTATCACATTGGTTGCAAGATCTAGTGAGTTCATGACAGCACCAAAAAAGAAAAAAAAAAAAATCAATGTTCTAGTCAAGAGGCATTAATATTGCAGAGGTGAGTGAGGGATATCTTCATAGTTTCTTTGGGACCCTACAGGGTTTAGCTATAGCTTATGGTTTCTCTCTACTTATTTAAATTTATTATACGAGGAAGGCATTTGGGATTAGCCATTTTCATTCACTTGGCAGAACCTGAACATTCACTGAATTGTGCATTCATAGGGAGAACTGAATAAATATACCATTTCAGAAAGTAATCCCCAAATTCTTTCACAGTGTGCATATAAGCAATTTTAATTATTGATGTTAGCAATGATATATAAGCCTAATTCTCGTTCCTTAACTAGTGTAACTGTACATATACGCACATTGCCCTAACTGCCAAGAACCTCTACTTCCCAGTCCATATTCTTCTTCTATATTACTATGCTGTTGGGATTATGTGGGAAACCTCACCAGCTCTCTATTATTATTGCAAAGCAAACAAATGTGAGTTGTTTCGTGCACTTCCACGAGAAATTTCTGAATAGCAAGTCACTGTCACTAAAAATTAAAAAAAAAAATTCTAAAGCATGTCAATTACAGTTGACAATAAGTCATTAATAATTTAGAAACTTTTATGAATAGTGTTGATTCTCTCTCTATCTCTCTCTCTTTCTTTAATTTTAATTTGTAGGAGTCTGTTAATTAATTCTGCCTCCTGGCCTTGGCAGATGCGGGTCTTATCTAAAGTCCATGTCTCAGAGACTGTCCTTGGCGGTCTCTGCAAGCGGGGTGCTCTGAGCCTGAGAAGTAGATAGAAAGCTTCCTGCAACCTTGGGAACCAGACAGCAAACTTTGTGTAACCTTGAGTGAATTCCTGGATGCCTTGCCAGGTGGCACAGCTGTGTTGCTATTGTGGAAACAAATTTTTGCTTGTACCCTTTGCTTTATAAGTGTTGTTTGCACATTCATTAAACTGAGACTTGATCAGGAATCTGTCTTGTCTCCATTCTTCACATCTCTGCTCCCCCATGTCCACTCCCTTTTTCAGGTGGACCCTGTTCGACTAGCCCACAGGACGGGTCATTAATTGTTTTATATTAGTTACAGTTTATTTACTTTGTATCCTAGCTGTACCCCCTCCTTCATTCCCTCCCAAACCCACCCTCCCTCTCTCATCTCCTCCTTGCCCCTCTCTAAGTCCACTGATAGGAGAGGTCTTCCTCCCCTTCCATCTGACCCTAGCTTATCAGGTCTCATCAGGACTGGCTGCAATGTCCTCCTATGTGGCCTAGCTAGGCTGCTCCTCACACAGGGGATGAAGAGATCAAAGAGCTAGTCAGAGTTCATGTCAGAGACAGTCCCTGTTACCCTTACTAGTGTACCTACTTGGATACTGAGCTGCCATGGGCTACGTCCGAGCAGGGGTTCTAGGTTACATCCATGCATGGTCCTTGGTTGGAGAATCAGACTCAAGGAAACCCCTGTGTCCAGATATATTTGGTCCTTGTGGAGCACTTGTTCTCTCCAGCTCGTACTAACTCCCCCTTCTTTTATGTGATTTCCTGCACTCTGTCCAAGGTTTGGTTATGAGTCTCAGCATCTGCTTTGATACACTGCTAGGTAGAATCTTTCAGAGGCCCTTTGTAGTAGGCTCCTATCCCGCTTCTCATTTTCTCCTACTTCCAATGTCCATCCTATTTGTCTTTCTAAGTAAGGATTGACCCCTGGTCTTCTTTCTTGTTTAGCTTTAGGTATACAGATTTTAGTATGTTTATCCTATATTGTACTTCTAATATCCACTTATAAGTGAGCATATGTCATGTGTATCTTTCTGCTTCTGGGATACCTCATTCAGGATGATTTTTTTCTAGGTCCCACCATTTGCCTGCAAATTTCATGATTTCCTTGTTTTTGATTGCTGAGTAGTATTCTATTGTGTAAATGTACCAAAATTTCTGTATACACTCCTCCATTGAGGGACATCTGGGTTGTTTCCAGGTTCTGGTTATTATGAATAAAGCTGCTACAAACATGGTTGGACAAATGTCCTTGTTGTGTACTTGAGCATATTTTGTATATGTGTCTAGAAGTGGTATAGCTGGATCTTGAAGAAGCACTATTCCTAATTGTCTGAGAAAGCGACAGATTTATTTCCAAAGTGGTTGTACAAGGGGAAGAGCCTAGAACTCATTGGCACAGGAGACTCCTTCCTGAACAGAATACCAACAACACAAGATCTACAATCAATAAATGGGACCTCATGAAATTGAAAAGCTTCTGTAAAGCAAAGGACTATAGCATCAGAATAAAATGACTGCCTATAGACTGGAAAAGGATCTTCACCAACCCAATATCTGACAGAGGGCTAATATTCAATATATATAAAGAACTCAAGAAGTCAAAAAGCAACATATCAAATAATCCAATTAACAAATGGGGTATGGAGCTAAACAGAGAACTCTCTTTAGAGGAATGTAGAACGTCGGAGAAACACTTAAACAAATGATCAATGTCCTTAGCCAAACAGAAGATGCAAATCAAAATGACCCTGAGATTTCACCTTACATCCATCAGAATGGCTAAGATCAGAAACTCAAGTGATAACACATGCTGGAGAGGTTGTGGAGAAAGGGGAACCCTCCTCCATTGGTTGACATTGGGAATATCAACCAATATGGTTATTTCTTAACAGCTCTTTTAAGCTTTCTTATCCACTTTCATAGCTTTCAATGACTAAATGCAGGCAACTATACAGTAAAATGCTCTTAGATATGAGCTATATGCAGAATAAATAATTTTTTTACTTAAACTAATACAAATGCATTAATAGAGAGCAGTTGTAGTAGGGTGCAGTACCTGTAAAAGGGATTTGTAGCCGCAGGAATTTTGGTCTTTCTGGAGATGGTGTGACCTGACACATGTTGTCACCACAACTTCTTTAGGATGTGTTCACACTCAAAGCGACTAGCTCGTTCATATTTTATCTGGATTGGTAAAGTGTATGCAACTCTTCAGTACCATAGCCCAGACTTGGAAACAGCCATTTACCATGTTGAATTGTTTGTGAAAACATATGAATTTAGTATTAACTGTGAATCACTGAAAGAACTGGATGAGTGAAAAAGACGCGAAAGTTTTCATGGAGTTTCAGACACTATGCTAAGATGACTGCTTCTAGATATAGCTAAAAAGTTTCTCTAAATTGCATAGAAAAACATTCATTAATCCATGTTCATTTAATATGGTGAAGCAAAATTCTACAGTCACAAAGGTTTCAGTGATTTTTTTCACTGTAAAGCAGTGATTTACATAAACACGGTTTAACAATCTGTATCTTTGTTGCCAAGTATCAATCAAATAATGTATTTGACTACCATAAAATATTCTTTATTTCACATGTAGTAATGTTTTAAAACACAAAATATTTTCTTACTATATATTTCTTCTATACTGATGATTAAAATATTTTTAACATATGTAGTTTAAATAAATATACACAAATAAGAGATTTTCTTAGGATGAATCAAATGATTGAAATAGGGAGTATGGAATTATATTTTTGTAATGATTATTTTATGTAAATATTCAGAAGAATATAAACTGATTTCAAATTTAATTCTAACTTAAATCAATAGCAATCAAAATATATCTAGCAGATGTTTTATAAAACTTTAATCAGACCATGATGAGGGTTTCATGTTTTATGGCTACATTCATTTCATTATTGTTTGTTATAGACTTTAACATAATTAGTTATTATTCTGAAAGTAATTTTTATACTATTTATATTCTCAATATCATTCTTTCAAGAAAACGATTAATTATCACTAAAATGTATTAAAAATCATTTTTTGACTCCAGAACATTTTTTGGTGCTATATGAAAATGTGTCCACTTTACATTGACAATGATTCTTCAGTTTAATTCAGTATAATTTTTATCATTTTAAGATACTTACTTTCCATCACTCTAAGTGTTCAGTGTCTGTTGTAAACTGCAGTCTTGGAGTCGATTTATGGGGACACTTTTAAATAGGTTTTCCATTTTTCAGAATAACAATTCACTTGGCTTTGCAATAGATCAAGTTTTGACTTTAAAATGTGGATATGATGTTCCATGTCAAGACAAAGTATTGCATGTTTCAAATTTTGAAATGAATGACATGACATAATTTTAAAGCAGTACATTCCATTCTTTCTGTTTCAATTTGCCCAATTATAAATGAGTCACAGGTAAAATTCAAAGTTTAATAAATTAACAACATAATATGAATGTAAAATCATAGGATTTAAGACTGGGATGGATCCGCAATTTTATTCTATCCAATTCTGCATCTAATCCTAAAATAATTCATATTCTCATTAATTGTATCACAGAATTATGTCAGCTCACCAAGAGCAGTAGTGAAGGCACTGTATCTCCAAGCAATCAGCTCTCTTTCAGTCAACCTGATTTCAGCCACTAGGCATCTGCTTAACCAATGAGACCATAAGTTGTCAAATCCAGTGATTTTTTTTCTTCTACAAGAGAGTTCAGACAATTATAAAGCAACATTTTCTTCACTATAGTGCACCATTCCAGTACTTTTTTGTTTTATCTCAAATTATATGTTTTATTTATCTTTTGTTTGTTTTTTATTTTTTAATTTTTTTAATATTAGTTACAGTTTATTAACTTTGTATCCCAGTTGTATCCCTCTCCCTAATTCCCTCCCAATCCTACCCTCACTCCCTCATCTCCTCCCTGTCCCTTTCCAAGTCCACTGATAGGAGAGGACCTCCTCTCCTTTCATCTGACCCTAGCTTATCAGGTATCTTCAGGCCTGGCTGCAAAGTCCTCCTCTGTGGCCTAGCAAGGCTGCTCTTTCCTTGGGTGTGTGGGGAGAATTCAAAGAGCCAGCCATTGAGTTCATATCAGAAATGGTCCCTGTTCCCCTTACTAGGGAACTACTTGGATACTAAGCTACCATGGGCTACATCTGAGCAGGGACAAGTACACAACAAGGACATTTTTTCAACCGTGTTCATAGCAGCTTTATTCGTAATAGCCAGAACCAGGGAACAACCCAGATGTCCATCAAAGGGGGAAAGGATACAGAAATTGTGGTGCTTTTACAGGATGGAATACTACTCAGCAATTAAAAACAAGGATATCATGAAATTTGCAGGCAAATTACGTGTTTTAAAAACTCTTTTCCTTTTTCCTTTAATTTTTCTTTAAGAAAAACAAGTTAAATTAGTTACCTTTAAATCACTGAGTAAAGAAGGAGAACTCCAATCCAAGGAGGCTCACTACATCCAGGTAAGCACTGGAAACAAATAACTCCACAGCTGTAAAACAAAAAACAATAACAACAACAAAAAAACCAAAGACAAACAAACAAAAAAGGATGCACACACACTCTCCCACCACCAATATCAAAATAACAGAAAATATCAACAACTGGTCATTAATATCTCTCAACATCAATGGCCCCAACTTCCCAATAAAAAAGCACAGGCTAATAGAATGGATGCCTAAACAGGAGCCATCCTTCTGTTGCATACAAGAAACACACCTCAGCAAAAATGATAGACATTACATCAGAATAAAGAAATGGAAAAAGGTTTTCCAACCAAAGGGACACAAGAAGCAAGCTGGAGTGGCCATTCTAATATCTCATAAAATAAACTTTCAGATCCCACCACTTGCCTGCAAATTTCATGATTTCCTCCTTTTTGATTGCTGAGTAGTATTCCATTGTGTAAAAATGCCACAATTTCTGTATCCATTCCTCCGTTGATGGACATCTGGGTTGTTTCCAAGTTCTGGCTATTACAAATAAAGCTGCTACGAACATGGTTGAACAAATGTCCTTGTTGTGTACTTGAGCAAATTTTGGGTATATACCTAGGAGTGGTATAGCTGGGTCTTGAGGTAGCACTACTCCTAGTTGTCTGAGAAAGCGCCAGATTGACTTCCAAAGTGGTTGAACCAGTTTACATTCCCACCAGCAATGGAGGAGGGTTCCCTTTTCTCCACAACCTCTCCAGCATGTGCTATCACTTGAGTTTTTCATCTTGGCCATTCTGATGGGTGTAAGGTGAAATCTCAGGGTTGTTTTGATTTGCATTTCCCTGATGGCTAATGAGGTTGAGCATTTCTTTAAGTGTTTCTCTGCCATTCAATATTCCTCTGCAGAGAATTCTCTGTTTAGCTCTGTTCCCCATTTTTTAAGTGGATTACTTGGTTTGTTGCTTTTCTGCTTCTTTAGTTCTTTATATATACTGGATATTAGCCCTCTGTCAGATAAAGGGTTGGTGAAGATTCTTTCCCAAACTGTAGGCTGTCGTTTTGTTTTGATGACAGTGTCTTTTGCTTTACAGAAGCTTTTCAGTTTCATGAGGTCCCATTTATTGATTGTTGCTCTTAGAGCCTGTGCTGTTGGTGTTCTGTTCAGGAAGTTGTCTCCTGTGCCAATGAGTTCTAGGCTGTTTCCCACTTTTTTTTCCAACTGATTTAGAGTATCTGGTTTTATGTTGAGGTCCTTGATCCACTTGGACTTTAGTTTTGTGAAGGGTGATAAATATGGATCTATTTTCATTTTTCTGCATGTAGACATCCAGTTGGTCCAGCACCATTTGTTGAAGATGCTGTCTTTTTTCCATTGAATGGATTTGGCTTCTTTCTCAAATATTGAGTATTCATAGGTGTGTGGGTTTATTTCTGGGTCTTCTGTGCAGTTCCATTGATCCTCCTTTCTGTTTCTATGCCAATACCATGCAGTTTTTATTACTATTGCCCTGTAGTACAGCTTGAGATCGGGAATGGAGATACCTCCAGATGATCTGTTGTTGTACAGGATCGTTTTGGAGATTCTGGGTGTTTTGTTTCTCCATATGAAGCTGAGAATCTTTTTTTCAAGGTCTGTAAAGAATTGAGTTGGTATTTTGATGGGAATTGCATTGAATCTGTAGATTGCTTTTGGCAGGATGGCCATTTTGGAAAAGATCATTCTGAGTGAAGTATCCCAGAAGGAGAAAAACAAACTTGGTATATACTCACTTATATAGACCTACAAGATATGATAAACATAATGAAATCTACACACCTAAAGAAGATAATCAAGAAAGTGGACACAGGCGAAGGTGATTAATCCTCATTGAGAAAGACAAATGGGATGTGCATTGAACGTATGACAGGAGTCTACCACAAAAGGCATCTGAAAGACTCTACCTAGCAGTGTTTCAAAGCAGACACTAAGACTCATAACCAAACCCTCGGCAGAATGCAGGGAATCATATGAAAGAAGGGAAGTTAGTATGATATGGAAAGGATAGGAGCTCTACAAGGACCAAATATATCTGGGCACAGGGTCTTTTCTGAGACTGACACTCAACCAAGGACCATCTATGGATATAACTTAGAACTTCGGCTTGGATGTGGCCCGTGGTAGCTCAGTAACCAAGTAGTTTTCCAAAGTAAGGGGAACACAGACTATTTCTAACAGGATCTCAAGGGCAGGCTGTTTGACACCCCCCCCCCAGGGGAGGAGCAGTCTGTTAGGCTACAGAGGAGGACTTTGCAGCCAGCCCTGAAGGTACCTGATAAAACAGGGTCAAATGAAAGGGGAGGAGGTCCTCCCCTATCAGTAGACTTGGAAAGGGGCAGGGAGGAGACCAGGGAGGGAGTGCGGGGTTGGGGAGGGAATGAGGGAGCGGGATACAGCTGGGACACAGAGTTAACAAAATGTAACTAAAAAGAAAAATAAAATTAAAAAAAAGGAGAATTATCAAGAAAAAAAATAAACAAATTAGAGAATGAGCAACAAAACTGTAATAGATTTCTGTTTGCGGATGTCCTGCTATATCTACTTTTCTATGTATAAATTAACAATCCTCTGTAAGGATTAATAAAATACTTTCACCTCAAGAAAAAAAAAAACTTTCAACCAAAATTAATCAAAAGAGATGGGAAAGGGCACTTCATACTCATTAAAGGAAAACTTGACCAAGATGATGTCTCAGTTCTAAACATATATGCCCCAAATGCAAGGACAAGTACATTTGTAAAAGAAACATTACCAAAGTGTAAATCAAACATTGAACCCCAAACGTTAATAGTGGGAAACTTCAACACACCTCCCTCACTAAAGGACAGATCACTGAGATGGAAACTAAAGAGAAATAACAAAACTTTAACCAATATTATGACTGAATTGGACCTAATATATCTACAAAACACTCCATGAAAGCACAAAAGAATATACCTTCTTCTCAGCACCACATGGAACCTTCTCCAAAATTGGCTACATACCCAGACACAAATAAGCCTCAACAAATGCAAGAAAACTGAAATAGCACAAGGTATTCTATCTGACCACACTGGATTAACGTTAGACTTCAAAAAAATAGAAACAATAGAATACCTATAAACTCATGGAAACTGAACAATTCTCTAATTAATGACCACTGGGTCAGGGAGAAAAGAGAGAAAGAAATTACACTTTCTGGAGTTCAAAGAAAAACAAGAGACAGCATAACGTATGGAACACAATGAAATCAGTGCTAACAGGAAAATTCATAGCACTAACTGAGTTTTTTATTGCTGTTGTTGGACGCATTTTATTTTATTTACTTTTTCAGAGGGATATAGGGTAGGATTTTAATGTTTTTTATTCTTTTTAAAATTTATTTAATTTTTTATTAATTACAATTTATTCACTTTATATCCTAAATGTAACCCCCTCCCAATCGCACCCTCCTACCCTCTTCTCCACTCATGACCCTCCCAGTCCACTGATAGGGGTGGTCCTCCTCCCCTTCCATCTCATCCTAGTCTATCAGTTCTCATCATCATCATGAGTAGCTGCATTGTCTTCCTCTGTAGCCTGGTTAAGCTGCCCACTCTCAGGGGGAGGTGACTAAAGAGCAGGCCGCTGAGATCATGTCAGAGACAGTCCCTGTTCCCATTACTAGGGAACCCACTTGAACACTGTGCTGCCATGGGCTACATCTGTGCAGGTGTTCTAGGTGATGTTCATGCCTTGGTTGGAGTATCAGTCTCAGAAAAGACCCCTGGGCCCAGATTTTTTTGGTTCTGTTGCTCTACTTGAGGAGCTCCTGTCCTCTCCAGGACTTACTAACTCCTTCTTTTTTCATAAGATTTCCTGCACTCTGCCCAAACTTTGATTATGAGTCTCAGCATCTGCTTTGATACCCTGTTGGGTAGTGTCTTTCAGAGGCCCTCTGTGGTAGGCTCCTGTCCTCTTCCCTGTGTTCTTCTTCTGATGTCTATCCCGTTTGCCTTTCTAAGTGAGGGTTGATCATATTACCTACCCAACGTCCTCCTTCTTGATTAGCTTCTTTGGGTATATGCTTGAGATGTAAAGTAAATAAAGTAATATAACATTTAAAAAATCAAATCACTGAGTAGTTCTCTTTATGCAGTCTAACCAAGAGCGATTTGAGGTATGTACTTCCATATTACAGTAGTTATTCATCCTCTGTGACCACACCCTATGAGATCCTTTAACCTCCTAAATAGCAAATCATACTGCATGATATAATTTTGTAGGCCTTTGGCATGTATTTTCAAACCTCTCATTTCCTGCATTATTAGTCCATGGAATTAGTAGGTGATCCTCTTATGTCCTTGGATACTGTTTGCAAGTATTTTATTGAGTATTTTTCCATCTGTCTTTATAAGTGAAATTGGTCTGTAATTCTCGTTTTTGGACCACACTCATTTTGGGTTAACAGGGTAAGTGTGGTCTTATGAAGTGAATTAGGTAATGCTCCTTCAATATGGTAAATTTTTAAATAAAAATATTATATTTAATTGTTATATTTTTAATAAATAAAAAACAATTTTTGTAGGTGTGTCTTGATTGCACTCTATTGTTTGTTTTTAACTTTCTGGGTGTTGTTTTATTTTGTTTCTTTGTTTGCGGTGTGTATTGTTTTGGGTTTTTGCTTCTTTTTTGAAAAGGAATTTAAGGTTGAGTGGGTATGGAAGGTGAAAATTTCTGGAAAAACTTAATGGTGGGAAAATATGATAAAAATAATTATTTGTTAAGTAATTATATATATATATATATATATATATATATATCCACATATAAAAGGGATTAAAGCAGAAAAGTTTAAATTAGAAGCCAGTTGTTTTACGATTTGTGAGGGATAGACAGTAACAGAACTGTTATATAATTAAAAATAATTTGAGAATTAGATTTTATCCATAAAAAATATAATTTCTGAGACTGTTTATCCAACGAAGGACCATGCATGGATATAACCTAGAACCCCTGCCCAGATGTAGCACATGGCAACTCAGTATCCAAGTGGGTTCCCTAATTATGGGAACAGGGACTGTCTCTGACAGGAACTCAAAGGCTGGCTCTTTGACCTCCCCCCACTCCACCCCCACTCTCGAGAGAGAGGCAGCTTTGCTAGGCCACAGAGAAGGACATTGCAGCCAGTCCTGAAGAGACCTGATAAGCTAGTATCAGATGGAAGGGTAGAAGAACCTCCTCTATCAGTGGACTTAGAGGTGCAAGGAGGAGATGAAGGAGGGAGGGAGTGATTGGGAAGGAATCAGGGAGGGGGCTACATGTTAATAAACTGTAAATATAAAAAAATAATAAAATTAATTAAAGAAGAAAATATAATTTTTTTGTTAAAATTGTGAGTTTTGACAATACCTTGCTTGTGCTTCTATATTTATTTTCATCATTAACAAAATGAGGATAATTATATTCTTTGTTCTGAGAAACAAAGTGCATAGATTCAAAGAGAATTGTAATTATTGTGGTTTTTTTTTTTTTTATAATGACTACTGTGGTAAGTTCTGAAATGATTGCTAAAGGTAATGAGTACCCTGCTGATGGTGAACTCAGTAGTGCCAAGGACCTCACTTTCATCTTATAAAGTAACTTTGCCTATAGTTAATGCTGAATTACAGCCTCTAAAAACGCAAATCTGTGACTAGAAAAATACAATTTATTCACAGCTTTGAAGATCATATAGCTAAAGAAAAGAGACAGGGAAAATGCAAATTAGAAAATAATGTGGAAGCTAGGGTACTGCATGATTCTTATAAACATGGACATTAATGTGACTACATAAATTACATACATATGCAATATTAATAATATAATATGATTAAACAATATATAATATGCACATCCAAATTTGTTCTCAGAAATTAGTGTGTGCTACAAAGATCATAGGGTTTGAATTCAAAATAGAAAATGAATAGGGAACTTTCTAATAAATACAAATACAGATTTCTTTGGAAGACAGAAAAAATCGCAGTGCTTTTAGAAAACTTGGAATTACCAGGGATAAAGAACTATGAAGAATTAATAGTTTGCAAAGGAAATGAAGGTGACAAGATTTAGAACACCCATAGTCCATGAGGGACCACAAGTTATCAGGCTTTTAAATTTTCATCCTTCATATCAGGGGAAAATATGTGAATAGGCTAGGTGATAGCATAACAATATTGATACCATAAAACATACTCTATGGTTCCCTATTCAGGGATTCAGTAAAAGGAGAACTAGTATAATTGTAAAAATATGCAATAATGGAACAGAGAGACAAAAGAAAAAGGTAAGACAATTTTGTTTATAAAAGATGATATCATACAACCAAATAAAAATAAGATTAAGAAAAATGGAATACTATGGAATCTGCTATGCAGAAAACATTTTGCAATATTAATGTGGAAACTTTAACAAGGGATTTTAAAAATTAAGAGTTCTTGATTTTTTCAAATAGGAAAGAAAAATCATTTCTCAGTGTTTTACTGCTGTAACCATATAAAATACATTAGTAATTTACAAAAAAATATAGATATTTTATTTTTCAGAATTAGGAAAAAACAAGAATAAAATACAAATGTACTTTGAGATCATTTGTATTTCTCCCATAATTGTCAAAAAAAAAAAAAAAACAGTGAAGTGAACCAGCAAAGCTCAATTAATAGTATCCTGAATCCGTTCATGATGCTGAAAAACTCATATTCTAATCACCTTCCATTAGGCCTCTACTTTAACTTGTTACATTGGTGGTTCAATTTATAAGATATAATTAATGTTACAGTAAGAAAAAAAAATAACAGTTAAGTTACATCTTAAACTACTAGATTGTATACTACTTTAAGATCAAATGATGAATGTAAAAATAAGAGAAATCTTGGAAAGTAACTGAAATAAGTGAGATTATAAAACTCCAGTATTAATGAAGTTCTAAGCTACAGTATGCAGATGAGATGCCCCAACCACTGTGGAAGGTCAGTAACCATGACCATGAATGTTTGCATGTATGAGTCTGAATGTTGAGGGGCTATGCCGGTAAGTCCTAGAAATTGATCAAAGTGCCCAGAGAGAAGAGAAGGAATACAAATCGCAGGTCATAAATGTTGGGTTCTTTTGGAATAATTTATTTTGACCTTTAAGGTAAGAAACATGTAAGAAGGCTGGTGATGATGGGGTGTCCGTGGATATTGTAGAGTTTGACTTTATCTCTACAGATTGATTTTTTGCTGTAAAAAGTAAAGTAAAGCAATCCAGCAAAAACGAAGAAAAAACAATTAAAAGCATGACCTTTAAGAACATCCAAATTGTGAAGTTGTTTCTTAGGCTAGCAGTACAGAAGATTAAATACAATACATTAGGAAGATTGTACAATGCTAACGTCACATTTCACACACTGTACCTATATTAATAGATGCAGAATTCATTTCCTATTTAGAAATGAGATTAAATCAGAAAAAAATTTTTAAAAGAAGGTGGGCACAGAAATGAAAATAAATTTGGTAAATTTTTATATCAAGCAGGGATGAAGAGTAATTGGAAACTCAAAAACAATTCGTAGTTGAAGGTAAGCTACAAGAACCATGCCGGCCAACTTTATTCATGTATGACATTCATTACTTTCTAATAAAGTGAATCCACTGCTTTTTATATTCTATGTGACAATTGCAATACTTCCTCATTTTCATAAGTTTTAATTCCACAACTTTAAATACATGCTAAATCTTCCTCTATTCATGAAATTCCCAGTGATAAAAATGCCATCATTGATACAATTCTGTCTCTGAAAAAATGTTATGCATAACGTTAATATTAATATTTAAGCTTTATTGTTCAGATTTGTCTTTCCATTAGTTTTCCTCAGCATTCAATGCCCAAATACTTGTTATATATTTTGAATGTTGCAGGACAATGTGATATAATTTTATATATGAAAAATATTTTAAGATTTATTTTGAGTGACTACATATGAATAACATTTTGTAGATGAGTATGACAGACCAGAAATGTGAAAATGTTCAAAAATTATGAGAATATATATGCATACAAATATACATGGCAAAATAATCACTATTGCAACTAATATAATTGATGCTATTCTGAGAAATGTCATAGGCAATATGGGAATGAATGGCCACAACTAATCTTCCCATAAATTATGTTTTAACATCAGAGCAATTTAAATTCCAGATAATTTTTCCATGCCAAGTGATATGAATCTGCTTTTGATTTTTAGCCATTTTTGCTACGTAGGTCATATATTAAACTGGTGGTGTGGCAGATTTTTGTCTGTGGCACATAATTAGTATTTTCTGTTATAGATCAAAATTGCTTAAAAAAAGAATGGTTGAGGACTGAAAAACAATGAAACCTAATATGTATTTGAGAATTACTATGTAGCAAATTTTACAGAAAGAAAATGGTTTAATGAATTTCTAATCTTTAATTTATGAGGTGTTCTATCACACATTTGAACACATGGATCTTGGATCATTTTGCATGTGTCTTGCAGAAAATAACTACTAGTGATTATCATTTAACATCTTCAGTTACCAATGTTCTCAGCAAGATATAGAAATTATTGTGCTTTTAATGAACATTCAATAAATAATGAACACACTCTAAATGAGAAGAATATCTGGTTCATAATAATAAGCAATATATTTGAAGTAGCACTCAAAATATTTTACAAGTTAAAAACCGAGTTAATGAAAATTGAGTATTTCACAACCTAATTAATAACAGAACAACTAACATTCTTGAAAAGCCTATAGGTATTCATCATTCCTTAAGAATGAATATTTTGGGGTTATAATTTAAAAATACTTAGTGTTCATAAGATAGAAGTTAATGGTATGGCAAGATGGTTTATCTGTCAAAAGTCTAACCTCTTGCAGAGCATAGTAGTTCAATTTCCAGAAAACACATCAAGAATTCCTTAACTCCAGCTTAAGGATACCCAAGACTCTTGTACATACTCCCACACAGACATACATAAATATACATAATTTATATTTTATTTCAAAAATATCTTCATATATATTTGCAATTTTTTATATCTCGATATTTGTTACTCACTATAGTGATATGTTAAAGCTTTTCTAGACCCAAGAAAGCAGAAAAAAAATTATTTGGTTTGTCTGGAGAAAGACTAAAAAGGAGAGTATTAGTTTTTAACATCAAACAGTATAAAATAATTTTAGAAAATATTGTTTGTTTACAGTCAGATGAAATGAAGCACTTTGTTTATTAGAACGCAAAGAATAACAAATAAGGGCTGGAGAGATGGCTCATAAGTCACGAGTACTGGCTGTTCTTCCAGGGGCCCCAGTTTCAATTCTCAGCATCCAGGAACCTTCAAAAAGAAATAAAAATGAGAGACAGATAGACAGATACACAAATTCGTTCATTGATAATCAATAGATAAATGATGTAAAGTGGTCACAGGTGACACCTGTGTATAATAATATAAAATTTATTGTTCAAGTTAACTTCGTAACTGGTAATCTTATTGTCCATCTCTCTTCTTTCCATATTACTATAGGCTAAGAAATACCTCCATGGGTAATGTGTTCGCAGTTCACGTGTGAGAACTTGAGGTTAAAATTTCAGAACTCACATCCAGGTACCAGGAACAATAACACATATCTACAATCCTAGAAGTCTTGTTTATTTATTACAATTTATTTACTTTGTATCCCAGCTGTAGCTCCCTCCCTTGTCTCCTTCCAGTCACACCCTCCCTCCTTCTCCTATGCCCCTTCCCTAGTCCACTGATAGGTCCTCTTTCCTTTCTATCTGACCCTAGCCTATCAGGTCTCATCAGGACTGGCTGCATTTTATTTCTCTGTGGCCTGGTAAGGCTGCCTCTCCCAAACACACAAGTGGATGTGATTAGAGAGCCTGCCACTGAGCTCACTTCAGAGACAGCTCCTGATCCCCTTACTAGGGCACTAACTTGGAGACTGAGCTGCCATGGGCTACATCTGAGCAGGGGTTCTTCTTTATCTCCAGGCATGGTCCTTGGTTGGAGTATCAGTCTCTGCAAAGATCCCTGGGCCCAGAGATCTTGCTTCTGTTGGTGTTCTTGTGGAGCTCCTGTCCTCTTCAGGTCTTTCTATCTCTCCCTTCTTTCATAAGATTCCATGCACTCTGCCCAAAGTTTCCCTCTGAATCTCAGCATTTGCTTGGATACACTGCTGAGTAGGAGAAGTACAAATAAGGGAATCCCGGGCATATGGAAGGCCAGCTAGCCTTCTATTCACAAAAAGCTGTCAAAAATAAAGTTGAAGGTGAACAGCTACGCTGTCCTGTGATTATGAAAATTGCCTCGTGATCTGGGCACAGGGTCTTTTCTGAGATGGACACTCAACCAAAGACCATGAGTGAATATAACCTAGAACCTCTGCTCGGATGTGACCCGTGATAGCTCAGTAACCAATTGGTTTCCTGTAGTAAGGGGATCAAGGACTATTTCTAACAGGAACTCAATGACTGGCTCTTTGACCTCCCCACAACACAAGGGAGGAGCAGTACTGTTAGGCCACAGAGGAGGACTTTGCAGCCAGTCCTGAAAATACCTGACAAAATGGAGTCATATGAAAGGGGAGGAGGTCCTTCCCTATCAGTGGACTTGGAAAGGAGCAGGGAGGAGATGAGGGAGGGAGGGTGAGATTGGGGAGGGAATGAGGGAGCGGGATACAGCTGGGATACAGAATTAACAAAATGTAACTAATAAGAAAAATAAAATTAAAAAAAAAATAAAAAGAAAGAAAATTGCCTTGTGCACCAGAACTCGTACAGGAAAGCATACACACACACACACACACACACACACACACACACACACACACACACAGAGAGAGAGAGAGAGAGAGAGAGAGATGATAGATAGATAGATAGATAGATAGATAGATAGATAGATAGATAGGTAGATAGATAGATAAGAATTCGCAAATCGTGTTTGGGTAAGTGTCTGAGCAGTTTGAGCACTTCCTTCTCTTTCAGAAGACCCATATTTGATTCCTGACATTCACAAGGGTTTTATAACTATCAGTACCTGAAGTTCCAGGTACCCTATTCCCTCTTCTAGCCTCTGGCAGGCATGCATATGTTATGCGAACATACATAGAGATAAAACACTTATACACATAAAAACAAAATAAAATAATTTAAAGTACGCATGGATGTGCATTGAACTTATGACAGGAGTCTACCACAAAAGGCATCTGAAAGACTCTACCTAGCAGTGTTTCAAAGCAGACACTAAGACTCATAACCAAACCCTCGGCAGAGTGCAGGGAATCATATGAAAGAAGGGAAGTTAGTATGATATGGAAAGGATAGGAGCTCTACAAGGACCAAACATATCTGGGCACAGGGTCTTTTCTGAGACTGGCACTCAACCAAGGACCATCTATGGATATAACCTATAACTTCTGCTCGGATGTGGCCCGTGGTAGCTCAGTAACCAAGTAGTTTTCCAAAGTAAGGGGAACACGGACTATTTCTAACAAGATCTCAAGGGCAGGCTGTTTGATCCACCCCCCCCCCCCCTGGGGAGGAGCAGTCTGTTAGGCCACAGAGGAGGACTTTGCAGCCAGCCCTGAAGGTACCTGATAAAACAGGGTCAGATGAAAGGGGAGGAGGTCCTCCCCTATCAGTGGACTTGGAAAGGGGCAGGGAGGAGACCAGGGAGGGAGTGTGGGGTTGGGGAGGGAATGAGGGAGCAGGATACAGCTGGGACACAGAGTTAACAAAATGTAACTAAAAAGAAAAAAAAAATTGTAATCATACAAGTGAAAAAATATCAACCACAAGGTTTACCATGTTTGTGAGGTGACACTAGGCTCTGACATTGATTTTACCTACTGCTGAATTGTGAAATGTTGGAAATAATATCAAACTTAGCATATAAAATTGTTGCTGTAAACTGCTCAAGATATAAGTGTACATGATGTTTATTCACTGATGCCAAAATATACAAACTAGAGCGTGTTTGAAGCACTAATTTTAAATTCAAAAAGTAAGGAAAATATGTAAAAGTCTGTATTTGGTTTCCTATCCATAAATCATATTTCTATGAATAATTGTATAGGCAGATCAATTCATGAAACATAAAATATAAAGAGACAGTTTGATGTGTTTGTATCTATATTATAAAACATTTTTTGGACAAATATATTCAGTTCTTCACTTTTTAAATCACCTGTAGTGGTGAATGCATATATCTTTAAAGAAGTGCTTGAAGCTTACAACAGAGTTACCTCAGCTTAGTGGAAAAAGGTAAATGAATCATGATGGTATTACAGACCCCAAACCCTTCATCTGAACAAAAACAAAGACAAAGGAAAATTACAGAGTACTCTTCCCCTTGTAGCTAGTGAATATCAATTTAATACTAGAAAGAATTCAAATGTACAACTTCATGTTAAGCTTGGGGTTTACATATGTGTTCTGCTCTGAATGGCAGTATGCTGGATAGATTTATGTTGACCTAACACATGCTAAAGTCATCTAAGTGGAGGAAATCACAAGAAAATGCCTCCACTGGCAAGGCTTTGGAGCATTTTCTTAACTAATGATTGATGGTGCTGGTCCCAGATCATTGCATATGCTACCACCCCTGGAGTGCTGGGCTTGGGTTCTGTAAGAAAGCAGACTGAGCATGCTATGGAGAGCAAATTAGTAAGCAACACACCTTAATGGTCTCTGCAACTGCTCCTGACTCCAGGGTCTGCCTACCTGACTTTTTTTTTTTGATGATGAAGTCTGATGTGTAAGTTCAAGCCGAATAAATCCTTTCCTCTACAAGTTGCCTTGGTCATGGTGTTTCACCACAGCGATAGTAAGTGTTACAGAGATAGGTATTTAACAAGATGCTTTCATCACATTGTTTGAATTTTTATAAAGATAGGAGAATGTGGAAGCTAAAACAAGTAATTCCCACTGTTAGACATATAGTTACTGTAAATCACTGTAAAACCATGAAGAAATTTATTATCAAATTGTTACAAGTATTAAAAATTCAGTTTTACTAAAATATATAAATGTAAAGATTATAGTCATTCTGCTCGAAGTTGGTGTATTAAAGGATGAATCAGTGAATAATTCAGGAATGTCTAGGAGGTGCTTTTCTACTTTCCACTTAAATAAAGTCCAAAGATTAAAAACATAACAAAATCACAGACGTAATCTCTTATTTAACTCCAAAAATCACTTATATTAGTACAAAGATTTTTCTGCCTCTTTGCACATGATTAGATACTGACAGGTGACTTTCCTACACATGATTCAGTATTAGGATTCTATTTAACTATATACACTGTGTCTGGACCTGCTTTCTGGCCTGTCAGGCCTGCCCCTAACCAGCGATATTCTAAAACATCTAACAGAAACACCTGAGGGAAAACTCACTTCCATCTCCCTGGCTGAGACAAAGAGAGTTACCTAGGGCAAGGCCCTTTTCCCTAAAGCGCTCTAGCCATTCTGGTCAAATGAAACCTCTGATCTCCATGTCTGCTGTTCTTTGTCTGGGAGGCAACAACTTCATCCCAGACTACTTATGTGATTACTTGCACAAGATCAAACCAGGCTAAAGATTATTGTGGATGGTTAGGATCTCAAGAGACTCCACCCTCCAATAATAAAAAAGAAAATATTAGCAAGTGGTAGCTGCTCTTGATGAAATGATCATTCACGTCTGGGGTATGACTATTCACAGGTGATAACCCCACACATATGTACATGTGAAGGCACTAAATTGATTCAGTGGGCTATAAAAGGAGGAAAAAAATGAAAGAAAGAGAGACAGAGAAAGGGGAAGGGTGAAAGAAAAGCAAAAGAAAGGAGGAAAGAAGGAAGGAAGGAAACAAACAATGAAAAATTTACCACAACATAAGGAATTTATAAACAAACAACAAAAACACAAAACAAAACAAAAACTGTGAGAATAGAATAAAGAATTGGAAAAAACTGGTAGAATAATAATTAGGTAGTAGGAAAGGAGGACATTCAGAGAACAGTGCAATGAGCAGGTATGGTTCATGTGATTTACATAACAGCCATATTCTCCATGTAGATTAAAATGTGCCATACAATAGCAAGGTACAGAATTACCTATAGACCCTGTAAAAATAAGAGCATATACCACTAAACACGATAGTAGCGTAAGGTAAATGTTTTGATTTGACTATGTTTTATCTATTCTGATACACATATAATTTGAGTCCTGATATAAAAAAAAGTTGATAGATGCCAGGAATTTTAATGTTTAGGTAACTAGAAAATACTGCATTAATTATTTTGAGTTAAGTGTGTTTTCAAGATCATTGCTCAAGTTTTCTCTCTTCAATATTATTCCATTTACTATTCTGAATTTTCACATAATGATTTTTTACAAATAATGCCTTTCAGTCTTTGATGTCTGACCTACAAATATTTAAGCTAAATAAGAAGAGTTCTTTTTTATTTTCTAAGCTTCGGAAAGTCTGCTTTACAACAATAAATGAAAACACATAGTGCAGATCTTCAAAGCAAAACAGAAATAATTCAAATTGAAGAATTAAGGCAAGGATATAAAACAGTAGTTAAGAACACTTTAATAAAAAGGGCTTCAGTTTTGGCCCTTACTGATATTAGAACTTGAATTTGCTCTTATATTCTCTAAATACCAAAGCACTTTAAAAGTTCCAATGTAATAGTGATGGATGACTTTGACTTCACAGATGCCTTAGTCAATGGAACATCTAGTCCACTGATAAAAGTCGACAAAGAAACATCACAGCCAAACTGTGTTAGGTAGATGGAACTAAGTGCCATGTGGAGAACATGAAACACTCCAGAATATATTAAACATTCTGAGAGAAAGGCCATATGTAAGGCAACCAAAACACTCTTAACTGTTACAAAATATAAATAACGATATCATCCACTTTCCCTGAACACAAAGGAAGAAAATTAGAGGTTAACATTAGAAAATATTTGAAATAATATAAAAAGAAATTAAGCAACATGTTATTTAATAAACTGTGTCATTGATTATATCAAAAAAGCGACATTTGCTTTACAGAAGAATTTCAGTTTCATGAGGTCCCATTTATTGATTGTTAATCTTAGAATCTGTGCTGTTGGTGTTCTGTTCAGAAAGTTGTATCCTGCTCCAATGAGTTCAAGACTCTTATCCATTTTTCTTCTAACAGGCTCAGTGTGTCTGGTTTTATGTTGAGATCTTTGGTCCACTTGAACTTGAGTTTTATGCAGGGTGATAAATATGGATCTATTTGCACTTTTCTGCATGTAGACATCCAGTTAGACCAGCACCATTTGTTGAAAATTATAACATTTTTCCATTGTATAGTTTTGGCTTCTTTGTCAAAAATCAAGTATCTGTAGATGTGTATGGGTTTATTTCTGGGTCTTCTACTTAATTCCATTGATCCACCATTCTGTTTCTTTGCCAATACCATGAAGTTTTTATTACTAATGCTCTGTAGTACACTTGAGATCAGGGATGGAAGTACCCCCAGAGGATTTTTTATTCGACAGGTTTGTTTTAGCTATTCTGGGTTTTATTTTTTCATATGAAATTGAAAATTGTTCTTTCAAGCTCTGTAAAAAAATTGTGTTGATATTTTGATGGAAATTGCATTGAATCTGTAGATTGCTTTTGGCAGGATAGCCATTTTCACTACATTAATCCTACCGATTCATGAGCATGGGAGATCTTTCCATCTTCTGATATCTTCTTCAAATTCTTTCTTCAGAGACTTGAATTTTTTTTTTCATTCAGGTCTTTCACTTACTTGGTTAGAGTTACACCAACATACTTTATGTTATTTGTGACTTTATGTTATTGTGAAAGGTGTGGATTCCCTAATTTCTTTCTAAGTCTTTTTGTCTTTTGTATACCGATTTTTTTGAGTTGAATTTGTATCCAGCCACTTTGCTAAAGGTGTTTATCAGCTGAAAGAGTTCAAAAAGTGAGATACATTTTTGTAAACAAGAGAAAACCCAGCATATCAAAATGTTTTTGCTACAGTTACAATATTACTAATAAAGAATATCATAATAAAAGTACTTGTATATAAATAGATTCCTTATAAAATAGCAATAAAAAATGAAATGTAAAATGATCAAAAAAGATACATCTTGGAAAAGAATATAAATAAATCATAGAGTACAATATTAATAATAAACAAAAAGATGTTTCTTTTGAAAACTGGGTAATTGTCAAATTCTTAGACACACTAATCAAAAACAATAGATGAATAAGTAAGTATAGTCTGACATAACAAGGAGGAATTATAATAAAAACACAGAATTACAAAGCTTACAGGTATTGTGAATAACTAAAAATAAAGTGGAAAATACAGAAGAAAGGCAAACAAGTCCGGATTTATATAATCTACTCATTTAAACACAGTTATTTAAAAAAAAAACTTTTAACAAAACATGAGGTTGAATCAGTTACAAATTTAAAAATATAGACTTTAACCCATTATTGAGCTCTTTCAAATCATTTGAATATTAATATTGGTATTACTTAAACTGTGTTTCCCCACATCTACGGACACCTGAGATTTGATAAAGAAGTCAGAACTACGCATTTGAAAGGAGAAACTGTCTTCAACAAAGATGCTGGCTAAAATGAATGCCTGTATGTAGAAGAATCCTCATGGATCCATATTTATTACCCTGACAGAACTCAAACTCGAATGAATTAAAGAAATCAACCAAAACCCAGACAAAATGGAACTAACATAAGACAAAGTGTGGAATTGCCTTGAACTTGTTAGAATAAGACAAAACAGAACAGAACAGAAATGATTTCTGTTGAACAGAAATCATTACCTCAGGCAAAAAATATCAGCAAATAATTGATAGTAAATCACAAAACTTAAAAGCTTCTGCTCAGCAGATGACATTATCATTTGTTAAAGTGACATCCTGCAGAATGGTAAAATATTTCACCAACTATACATCTGATAGAAGTCTAATATCCAAATATATAGTGGTATGTGCCAAGGATTGGGATAGCTAGGTAGAGGGAGAGTTGATCCCAATTTCCCAGCATATAATAGCACAGACTATACATGCCTGTTCATTCCAAAAGAAGAGATAGTGAATAAACTATAATTAATATAAAAATATAAAAATTTAATTAGAAAAGGATAGGGAGTATAATGAAGAAATACTGACACAACTCAAGATATAAAATCACCTAACAAATTTCACCTAAAGTAGCTAAGCAAGAAGGAGGATCCTGGTAAGATGATCAGTCCTCACTCAGAAAGGCAAATGGGATTGACATTTGAAGAGGGAGAAAACGGGAAACAGGACAGGACAGGAGGGACTCTGAAAGTCTCCACCCAGTAGGGTATCAAAGCAGATGCTGAGACTCATAGCCAAACTTTGGGCAGAGTGCAAGGAATCTTATGACAGAAGGGGGAGATAGAAAGACCTGGAGGGGACAGGCGCTCCACAAGCAGAACACAGAACCAAGAAATATGGGTCCAGGTGTCTTTTCTGAGACTGATACTCTAACCTGGGACCATGCATGGAGATAACCTAGCATCCCTGCACAGATGTAGCCATGACAGCTCACTGTCCAAGTGGGCACTGTAGTAAGGGGAACAGGGACTGTCTCTGACATGAACTCAGTGGCTGGTTCTTTGATCACCTCTCCATGATGGGGAGCAGTCTTACCAGACCACAGGGAAACAAGACAATGCATCCAATTCTGATGAGAACTGATAGGCTAGGGTCAGATGGAAAGGAGGAGTACCTCCTCTATCAGTGGGTTTGGAGAGGGGCATGGGAGGAGATGAGGAGGGAGTGAGGGTGGTATTTGGATGGAATGGGGGGGGCTACAGCTGGGATGCAAAGTGAATAAACTGTAATTAATACCAAAAAAATAAAATTAAAAAAAAAGAAAACCAGCGGGGCAAACTCCAAACTCAGCATCTCCATGTCTAATGTCAAAGCCCTCTTAGAAACCCTTCGGCTTTGTTGACTGCAACACACTCTCTCCCTTGGTTTGGTTCTGCGCCCATTTGGAACTGTCTTGGCAGTCATCCCACAACTCTGACATCTCCACTGGAGTCTCCAGTGAAATCCAGACTTCACTTTCACAGCTTCATGCAATGGCCTCTCTACCTAAGCCTCCTTGCACGGACACCCTTGACACCTACCTGGCATCAAATAACTTTCCTTGGTTTTCAGGGAAATTGCACAATCTTTTTCTTGAATCCTTGGTTATAAAGCCAGAACCATGCGTTCAATACTGCCAAGTTGTTTTGGTTGTGGATGCTGGAACTAAGCTCCCTTGTTCAAATACATTTTCACTAGCTGCTTTTGATGGTTTCTTTCACTGCCGAACTTTACTTGAACTTGCTCTCTAGACCAGTCTAGTCTTAAACTCAGAGATCTGCACTACCACACTTTTCACACAATTTTTTTTTTTAAATAAATTTAAGTCTTAACTGGCTGAGGTCTTGCCTTGAGCTAACTAATACCTTTCTTTGTTACACTTAGGATCAGATATTTCTTAAAACTTTTTTCTGGTACTGCTTTTTTCCTCAAGCTTTATATTTGTATTTTTCCTTGTTTGGCTTGCTTCTTTTAATTATAGGCCTGCATTAGGCGGGAGAGTAATCACCACATAGCCAGTCAATATTAGTCTGTCAGGAAATCTCCTTTGTTAAAACTGTTAATTCATAACTCTTTAATTTAGCCTCAGGCAGATGCTTTTGAACAAGGGCATAAAGCAGCCATATTCTTCAAAAAAATATCACAAGAAGAGTCTATAGGCCACATATTAATATTGTTTTCACCGAAACCTTTGGAGCCAGGCCCCAAATAGTTCAAATCACCCTTTGTGATGCACTGAAATAGAGCTATACAAGGAACGCCTTCTATCTGGTATTTGTCATTTGACTTTGGCTCAAAAAAATGTTTATTTCACAATTTTCCAGTAGCATATTGTAAGCTTGTAGATTTATAGTCATTTAAATCATACACTTCCATCTTTTCTATATTGTGGGTGATTACTGAAATAACAAATTACTCATACATTTATTCGTATGAAATATGCATTCTTATGCAACCAGAATTTCTAAGATCGTTATTGTGATTCACTAATTATGATTAGAAAACTAAGATTGTAACAATTAGCCAAGGTCAAAATACATAAAGCCATATTACTTACTCAAATTGGCACTGAGCACAACATGAATCATCCTATCACCGCGTAGGCTGGTCTCACATTTATACAGCTCATTATGTACCAGACGTAATGAATCTGTGAAAAAAGCCATTTGCATTTTCATTGTGCTCTTATCTTAGTTTTCATTTATTGCCTTATGCGCTCAACTATAATTTTTGTTTTAACATGGTTTAAATGCCAGCAACCAGATAAGTGATAAACAAGTTGGCACAAGATTATCATTTACTCTAGAAAGATATTCCTTAAAAATATCCCCTAGATGTTTAAGCAGCAGATGGCACCTAATAAGTTAAACTCCTTTCATAGCCCTGAGTGAAATCAAATCATGTCCTCACAAGTATCTTGATATTTTATCTGATAATTGCCTTCTGAATGGTCCAAATTTTAGAAATGATCAGTATAATTCCATGTGTCTTTACATTTGGTAAGAAATGCTTATTTTCAAGCTTTTTCTTTGGATAAAACAAACCATCTTAGCATGTGTTGAACTCTGAGGACAGGAAAAAAAGGAATAAATGAAAAATACATACTTCTTTCCAGAAGAAAGCTATAGTGGTGGACATGCTTTAAAACATTGTCTCCTGGAGATGACATTGCTATTACAATTATAAACACACAGTAGCAGAGACACCTACATAAAAGAAGGGCATAAAAAAGGAAAGGGAGATAGTTGGGAGGGGAAAAGTGGTTAATGGAAGTTGGAAGAGGATGGCAGTTTGTAGTCAGGTGAAAATGGCCAATGCATTCCATAACTGTGTTGATCAAAGTTTAAAACACCACAGGGGCATGCTTTAAAAATGAAATAAATATAGAAAAATCCATAAATCTTTAAGTAAAATAAATTGAAACGTTAAGTTCCTTCTGCTCTAAAGTAGTGGTTCTCAACCTGTGGGTCATAGGCCTTAGGGGGTTGCATAGTAGAGATATTGCATATTAGATATTTATAATGCAAGTCATAACAGTAAAAAAATACAGTTATGATGTACAACAAAATAATTGTTCTTTTGTTTGTTTGCTTACTTTGTTTTGTTTAGGGGACACCACAACATAGAAAGCTATATTAAAGGCTCTTAGCCTCAGGAGGTCGGAAAACCACAGCTTGAAAATATACAAACATAAGATCATGGAGAGATAAATGTCAATCCAAATATTGTGGTACAGTTACACAATGGAATACTACTCAGCAATTAAAAACAAGGAAACCATGAAATTTGTAGGCAAATGGTGGGAACTAGATCATCCTAAGTGAGATAGCCCAGAAGCAGAAAGACACACATGGTATACACTCATTTATAAGTATATATATTAGACAGATAATATAGGATAAACATACTAAAATGTACATCTGCAGAAACTAAGCAAGAAGGAGGACTGTGGGTAAGATGATCAATCCTCACTCAGAAAGACAAATGGAATGGACAATGGAAGGAAAAAACAGGAAACAGGACAGGAGCCTACCACAGAGGGTCTCTGAAAGACTCTACCCAGCAGGGTCATCAAAGCAGATGTTGAGACTCACAGAGAAAGTTTGGGCAGAGTGCAGGAAATCTTATGAAAGAAAGGAGAGATAGAAAGACCTAAAGGGGACTGGAGCTCCACAAGAAGAGCAACAGAACCAAAAAATCTGGATCCAGGGGTCTTTTCTGAGACCGATACTCCAAACAAGGACCATGGATAGAGAATTCTACACAACACTCTACTTCTTAGATATGGCATCAAATCTACAGATACATACTTTCTGTTTCTCTTATTTATTTATTTGTTTATTTATAAACTTGAAAGCACTGGAGCTGGACAGATGCTCGTCTATTCTAACCTGTTACTCTGCTCTGGATTACTTCTCAGCCACATGCCCCATTACCTGCGGTCTAGTCTCACCCGGGCTGTTCCTGATCTGTCTTTGACCCCATGTCGACTCATTCATGGTGAACTTCTCATGGCAACCTTCTCTTTCACCCTCTTCCATACTAGGTGCTTCTAACTGAATGTAAAGGATACCTCAAGATGTCAAAATTATGAAGGAGTGATATAAACAAGGAAAGACAACAACAGATCTAAATCATCTTTGTAAAATGGAAATATCTGTAATGGAAGGGAAAACAGACAAATTTATGGAGAGAAATAGAAAGCTTGTAACTAGAAGGCATTGCCAAATTTTAATAAGACAAGATTTAAAAAAATTACCTATCACAATCATTTGGCTTCATTCCAGAGAAGCAGGAATATTTTAACATAAATGAGTCAATAAACATAATTTATTGCATACAATTTCTAGGAAAAAAGTTATATATTTATCTCAATAAATGTAGGGAAAAAAAACTGACATTTTAAACATTTCTTCAGGAAGAAAATTCTTCCTGAAGAAAATAAAGGGTATGTGACCACACATTGCTGACATCATATTAAATGAAGAAAATTTTGAAGAATTCTCACTAAATTCAGGAGGAAGATGAGAGTGTCCAGTTACTCTACTTTTATTTAATAAAATTTTTAGAAACACACTCAATTTTAAAACCTTAATTTTTGCTTCATAGCTTGTTTATATGTAGAATTAATGTAGAAGATTTGCTTGATTTATTATTAAGTATGAACACTTAGTAAGCTTAATATTTTATAATGTTTTTGTGGTGTGTATTTTACTTCCATGCTTTTGTATCAGCACCCCTAACCTCTGTCAGATGCTGAAGTGGTGTAGAATTTTTCTCCCTGTGTCTGCTGCCTCATTACTCAAATGCTCTTTGCTCTATGGAAATTTTCTTCAGTTTTTCTGTTTTGTTTTTTGTTTCGTTAAATGGCATTGTTATCCTTAGAGCGTGGGCTATTAGAATTCTTTTCATAAAGTTATTTTTGTTCCCATTAATGGAGGAATAGATACCTGCCTTCAGATGAACAAATCAAGAAAATATATATGAATCTACAGTATAGTATGTGATGATTTTAATTCACAATGTGATTAAATTGAAAACATTGAGTGTTTAATAGAGCACATTTTGGGTGTGTTGGAGGGCATATGTAGAGCTGCTTAGACCACCAGAACTCTGACTTAATAAATAATTTAATTCATTGATTGATTAGAAATTCAAACACATACTTGGGGTGTAAGCAAAATTCTTGCTTTGTTCAATTGCTTTTGCGTCCCAGAACTTTCTTTGCAGCTTTTTTTTTTTTTTTGGCCCTGTCTCTGTTCTTCCTGTTTATCACAAATTCAAATAAGCTGTCCTTCCATTAAAGTTGTTTCTCTCTGAAATTTGGCTACATCGACAAATAAGTAAGTGACCCAGTTTGATCATCAATCAGCCATAAAGTAGAATGAAATTATGCCATTTGCAGGAAAATAGAAGAAAGTGGGGATTATCTCATTAAATGAAATGAACTAGGTACTAGGGCAACAGGTAGGATTTCTCATATGTGCAATATAAGTTTAAATTGGTCATGAAAATAGAAGAGAATCACTAGAAAGCACAAAATGATTCTGCATTTGGAATGGTAGAGATCATTGAGCATAATGCAGGAAAAACAGAAGATTTCACATACATGTATGAAAATGTTGTGATTAACTTCTGTATTTAATGTAGTTAGTATGTGCCAATAAATAGAAAAGACTTGTGTTATTATGTGTTCTCTATACTAATATATAGAATAAATGGGAGTGTGTAGTTTTATGCCTATTTCCTTGGCTTTGAAATAAAAACTAGTGAAGTAAGACAAAGTAAAGCAAAACAGAACCACTATTTATATGTTTAAATCATTCTGTAAAACCTTGTCCAAAGGAAACAATACAAAAAAAGTCATAGATTACTGCCTGAGTGTGGTAAATCTAAACACAAAACGAAATACACTTTGCGTATAATGTACAGTTGTGACGAAAACCTACGTTCCCGAAAGGAAGCTACCTCTCAGAGATAGTGACAATGTGTTTTCAGATCTGCTTCACTAATATTAGAATATTTTCACTTTTTGTCATTTTGTAGACTATAGATTTTGGGTGTTCTGACTACACAATAATTATAAAAAAAGATCTGGTTATCATAAAACCCACTTTTTTTTCCTGAATACAATGAAATAGAACAAAACATGAAATTTGAGAGAGATAAAATTAATTGTTAAGGAAATAGGTTAATGGTAAAAAGAACAATTGATTCTGAACAGCTTAGAATAATATTTAAATTAATCGGTATAAGAAATTAGTTAGTAAAGATCTGATTTTACAGTGCAAATAGCAACAAAATATAGTACATGTTTTATTTTAAATGACTGGAATATCTTCTCACATAGTATCGAGCCGACAGCATACAGCGCACTGTTTGTAGTCCAACGTCCAGGAAAGAGAACTAATCAGGATTTATACTCCGGTTAAATATCTAGTTTTAAATTTTGCAATTGCACTCACTAGAGTGAAATTATAATTATAATCAGATTTATTTCTAAGAATTTGAATGAAACTAATATTAGTTTTGATCAATTTCTTAATAAACATTTGATAGCAAATACCAGTAATGCTAACTCATGGTGATTAACACTATAATGCACTTCTTATTTATTATTTAAACAATTTTCTAATACATTTACAAAGCCTGTGTTTACATTTTATAATATACTGTTGGAAATAGAGTAGATGTGTCTATCACTTCTTGTTACAAGTAAATAGCTAATTAAACCTCATGTTTCTCAGTCTTGAACACATTAATTCAAGTTCTGATATCTTTGAGGCACCAGTGTGTTCACAGAATAATTAGTCTCGTAGGTAAATCCTGGTACTAAATATTCTCTGATAAACAGTATGTTTGGAGAAAAGAAATGGAAAACGTGAAGATACGAAATAGCTCAATTACAAAGAACATCCATGCACTGTAATCTCTTCTGTGTGACAGACTCAAAGGGATTATTGAAATCCCTACAAGGAGTTATAGGAAGAGTTTTACATATGTGTGTACATATATGCACACAATATGCACATATGGCATGATTTAGTTTGTAAGGCAATAACTGTTAGATATTATAGCATTTTCAAAAGATCACCACAATTTTTTTCTTGGTCATTGAGAAGATCCAGATCATTATCAGAGTCCTACTAATATTTAGAATTAATTTATCACTCCTCAATTGCATGTGTTTATGACTTACTTGGAGCAAAGAAAATGATGTACAGAAATGATACTCAGTGACTGGCTCATAAAGGTAGTACATAGTACACCCTATTCATCACAACACCTGATATGGAGCCTTGAAAGGTCACAGAGAAAACCAAATGATTTTTTTTCTCTTGTAATGATGAGAAGCCAAATCACATGAAGAGCTCACGTGTATGTCTTCACATTTCCAATTCAACTGAGGGCTAGACTAAAGTCAGAAATAAACATCAGACATTAGAGTAAATCTTCCTTTAAATAATCCAGGCTCCAAGAAGGCCACACTTCTCTTGACTGTTTTCTAAGGCCTCAGATGCTTGCGCAGTTTCATTCCTCATTGGCAATTCTAAATACGCTGTTATTAGAAAATATTGGCTCCGAGAAATATTGGATTAAATCTGAGGCTTTTCATTATGTCTTGCCTTATCAATGCAGATTAATCTTCTTCTGTGGTTTTAATAACTTGTTGGCACTGGGCACGGGTTTACACAGCTGCTATTCTTTTGATTTGTTATGTTGGGATAATAAATACATGAATATCATGTGAGGATTTCCAATAACCATAATGACAGCTTCACAATGGTTTATGAAAGCATGCACATAGTGTGTGAAATTTGTCCTAAGTCAACTCAGTCTTGATAAACTCACACAACTGTTTGAGTTGGAATGCCTTTATACTATCCAGTGAAATATGGAGGGTCTTTATGGCATCCATATATACAAAAGCAAATTCTTCTTAGACATCTGCTAAAAATATTAATTGCTAATTTTTGTCATTAGCAAATCTTTAATAAATATGTAATGGATAGAAGTGAATTTAAGAATTAAATGTTCAGTATCCTGTCATTGAGTGTTAAATATTTTCATGTTACTTCCAGAGAAAGCTAGGTTCTATCTTTGGATAAAGCAGAAAGTTAATATATTAGAAATATTACTAACATCCATGAGTTCAATATCATTTACCTGAAGAATTCTTAAAACAATATTAAATTACACATGTGAAACAAATTGTCATTTGTATCCCTAACACTATGTGTAGGGAGAATTTTGATATTCCGACATGTTAAAATAATTTCACATCAGTTTAATTTAGGAGTAAATTATATTAGACGATAAGTAGACTAAAATGTAAAATTGATATAATGATGGATATGTATATATGTATGAAAAAACCAAATACAGAATTTTTTTCTTTTTTCTTTTTTTATTATCAGTTACATTTTATTAATTTTGTATCCCAGCTATATACTACTCCCTCTTTCCCTACCAATCCCACCTTCCCTCCCTCATCTCCTCCTTGCCACTTTCCAAGTCCACTGCTTGGGGAGGACCTCCTCCCCTTCCATCTCACCCTGTTTTATCAGGTATCTTCAGGACTGGCTGCAAAGTCCTCCTCTGTAGCCTAGCAGGACTGCGCCTCCCTTGGGGGGTGGGGAGGTCAAAGAGCCTGCCATTGAGTTCCTGTCAGAAACAGTCCTTGTTCCCCTTACTAGGAAAACCAATTGGTTACTGAGCTACCACGGGCTACATCTGAGCAGAGGTTTCTAGGATATATCCATACATAGTCCTTGGTGGAGTGTCAGTCTCAGAAAATATCCCTGTGCCCAGATATATTTGGTCCTTGTGGAACTCCTATACTTTCCATGTCATACAAACTCCCCCTTCTTTCATATGATTCCCTGCTCCCTGCCAAAGGTTTGGTTATGAGTCTTAGTATCTGCTTTAATACACTGCTAGGTAGAGACTTTCAGGGTTCCTCTGGGGTGGGCTTCTGTCCTGTTACTTGTTTTTTCCTACATCCAATGCACCTCCCATTTGTCTTTCTAAGTGAGGATTGATCATCTTACCCCAGGTCCTCTTTCTTGTTTATCTCCTTTAGGTGTATAGATTTCATTATGTTTATCATCTCTTATAGGACTAGAGAAATAGTAATAAAAACTGCATGGTATTGGCCTAGAAACAGAAAGGAGGATCAATGGAACCAAATAGAAGACCCAGAAATAAACCCACACACCAATGAATACTTGATTTTGACAAAGAAGCCAAAACCATTCAGTGGAAAAAAGATACCATCTTCAGCAAATGGTGTTGGTCCAACAGGATGTCTACATGAATAAAAATAAAAATAGATCCATATTTATCACCCTGCACAAAACTAAAGTCGAAGTGGATCAAAGACCTCAACATAAAACCAGATACTCTAAATCGGTTAGCCAAATACAGAATTACTTAGGAATAATAAATGTATTTGTTTACGTTTTTTCTGTGACAAAATACCATGATCAAAAGTGACTTAAAGAGAAGATTTTAGGATTACAGTTACATATTGTTGGGAGAGGCCTGGCATTACATGACCAGCAAATGAAGCAGAGAGATCATACCTGGACCCACAAACATGAAGCAGGGAAAGCAAACTGGAAGTAACATCTGTGTATGAACTCTCAAAAACCTACTCTCGGTGATGAGGGACATATTTTCTCCAGCAAAGCTCCAATTCCTAAAAGATCCACAACTTCACAAAACAGAGCCAACAACCTCCTGAAACTATGTCTCCAACCAGGACCCACATGAGAAAATATGTAAGCCTTTGGGGCACATTTCTCCTTCAAATCACCACATTATATAACAAAAGCTTTCATAGTCAAGCAAAAGTTTCTAAATTGTTAAAACTCAAAATGATAACTAGGAAAATATACTAATATAACCAGCAGAATGGACTTAGAGAGAAGAAATATAAGAGTAATTATATCAACAGAACATAAGGCATGATTCAAGAGTTCTCCTACTAGAGTTGTCATAAAGGATTAAAACCAGCTCCTTGCTTAGCTTCTTTAGGTGTACAGATTTTAGTATGTTTATCCTATATTATATGTCTAATATTGACTTATAATTGAGTATATGCCATGTGTGTCTTCATGCTTCTGGGATACCTCACTCAGGATGATCTTTTATAGAACCTACCATTTGGATCAAGACTCTAAAGAAAGAAATTGAAAAACATATCAGAAGACAAAAAGAATTTTCATGCTCATATATTGTCTGATTAACAGTAAAAATGGCCATATTACCAAAAGGATTCTACATAGTCAGCACATTTTCCATCAGATTTCCAACATAATTCTTTACAGACTTGGGAAGACCACTTCTCAACTACATACAGAAAAGCATAAAAACAATATATATATGTAAATATATATATATATATATATATATACATTATTTGTGTGTGTGTGTATATACACACAAATAAACATACACACACATACTGAAGTATCACCATCCTTGATTTCAAGCTATTCTGTAGAGCAATAGTAATAAAATCTGCATGGTACTGGCATAGAAACAAACAGGTTGATTAATGGAATCTAACTGAAGACCCAGAAATAAACTCCCACATTTATGAAAACTTGATTTTTTATAAAGAGACCAAAACTACACAATGGAAAGGAGAAAAATGCTAGTCTAACAGGATGTCTCCATGTAAAAAAAAAAAAAAAAAAAGCAAAATAATCACCCTGCACAAAACCTAAGTTCAACGGGATCAAATACCACAACATAAAACCAGATACACTGAGTCTACTGAAAGAGAAACTGGGGAAGAGCTTGGAACTCTTCAATACATGAGACAACTTCCTGAATAGAACAGCAACAGTTCAGGCACTAAGATCAACAATTAATAAATGGTACCACATAAAACTGAAAGTCTCCTGTAAAACAAAAGATACTGTCTAAAGAACTAAATGAAAGCTTTTAGGCTGGGAAAAGATCTTGACCAACTCAACATCTGACAGAGAGCTAATATACAGAACACATAAAGAGCTCAAGAAATTAGATGCCAACAAACCAAACAATCCAATAAAAAAAAAATGGAATACAGAGTTAAATAGAGAATTCACAATAGAGGAATATGGAATGGAAGAGAAATGTTTAAAGAAATGTTCAATGTTCTTAGTCATCGGGGAAATGAAAATCAAAATACCTCTAAGATACCATCTTACACTCTGTTTTTGCTATTTTTAAGTGTCTCAATAAACATGGATAAGCAAATTGAAAATAAACTTTGTAGTATGTTTACTAAGATTTCATTGGGTATATCCTCAAGGGTGGCACACTAGATGTTTCAGTAGTTTGATTTTTAGCGTATTTTTAAAAGTAATATTCATTGTGAACTCCATGGTGCAGTGAGTGGAGGGTCCATTTTTTCCACTACAACTTCACTAGAATTTGTTGTTGTTCATTTTCTTGATGACAGTCACTGGTTGAATTGAGATGGAATATCAATGTACATTCAATTTACATTACCACTTGAAAGAATATCCCATAGCTTAAAGCACATGTAAGCTAGGGCATTTAAGAAGTTACGTTATTGTCAAATGTTTTATTTTCAACCTATGGAGTACAATTTTATGATTGTAAGAATATTTTTTGGTGAAGGAAAGGTTTGTTCATAATATACTTTCACATCACAATCCGTTTAATCAGGATCGGAACCTAGAGGCAGAAACAGAGGCCACAGAGGAGAGGTATTTACTGGCTTGCTTCAGATGCCTTACTCAGCCTCTTCTCTGTCTCTCTCCATCTCTCTTTCTCTTAAAATCCTTTCATTAATTAATTGATTTAATCACTTTACAGCCCAATCATAGCCTCCTCCCTCCTCTCCTTCCAGGCCTTGCTCTCAACCCCGCTCTCACATTCTCCCTCCCCTTCTCTAAAGAGGATAGCGCCCCCCCCCCATGCATACCAACTCACCCTGGAACATTAAGTTACAAAAGGACCGAGGGCATCCTCTCCAACTGAGGCCAGACAAGGCAGCCCAGCTAGAGGAGAGGGATCCAAAGAAAGGCAACAGAGTCAGAGGCAGCCTCTACTCATTATTAGGAGAAGCTGTGCACCTGCCACATATATGCAGGGGCCTAGGTTTACCCTATGAATGCTCTTTGGTTGGTGGTTCAATCTCTGTGAGCCCCTTGGGCCCAGGTTAGTTTAGCCTGTAGATCTTCTTGTGGTATCCGTGACTCCTCTGGCTCCTTCAAACCTTTCTCTTACTCTTCTACAAGGCTCTGGAACCAAGCCTGTTGTTTGGCTGTGGGTCTCTGCATTTGACTTCATCAGCTGCTGAATGAAGCCTCTCAGAAGACAGTTATGGTAGGCTCCAGTCTGCAAGCATAGCAGAGTGTCGTTAATATTGTCAGGGATTGGCTCTCTCCCATGGAGTAAGTCTCAATTTGTAAATGAAGAGAAACTTAAGGCAGTTTCCCTAAAATCAGTGACAAGCCCGTCCACTCTCTCCATTCCTCTTCAGTACAGTACTTGAAGTTTCAGCTAGAGCACTAAGACAACTAAAGGAAATAAACTAAAGGGGATACAAGTTGGAAAGGAAGAAAATATCGCTATTCACAGAATATATGATAGTATAGATAAGTGACCACCAAAATTCTACCAGAGAACTCCTGCAACTGATAAACACCTTAAGCAAAGTGGTTAATATGAAATTAGCTAAGAAGATCTGTAATGAAAATTTATATTATAATCAAGCACATTATTAAGAATTTTTATTATTCAAATATTCTATCAAGTAAAAATATTCTTCCTTCTTAGTAAGATGCATTTTTGTTGTTGTTGTAGTTGACCAGGCATTTTTCTCCCCTTGTAACTCTTCTTTGAATTTACCATGATACTAAGACATAAGTAAAATATATGATTTATTATATTTCTAAAACATGATATAAAGTGATCCTCACATTTGAGAATAATTTAAATTTGTTTTTCATTCATTTTATTAACATATCTACCACAGTTTTACTCATGGGAAAAGATAATGATATTTATAAAAAGGACTTAATTTGATAGAATAAATGCTGTGAAAAGAAATTGGTTTTTAGCAAGTCTTTTGTTGATTTCTGGACAGTAGCAAAATAATGAGATATATCAATAAACAAATTCATGTAAAATGTTCTTATTTCTTTATAATTGCATTTAATTACTTAATAAAATTTTATTTACATTTGTCTTATTTTATATATATACATGTATATATATATAATTCTTACACCATATTTAGGAAATTTAAACATTCAAAATAATGCGTTAAAATTGCATTTACACAATAAATTGAATATTCTAAGTTATTTTAAAGTATTACAGTTTTTTTCCACAGAGCTTATTATCACTTAATTTCTATTCTTCATGTGAGTAAAAAATATTTTATTTATTTACTATTGTGACATAGTAAGAAGTTATTATAAAAGCATTTTTTTGTATATTTGGAGTTTAAAAAAATTTATTATCTTTACAAAGTTTCATTCAAATATAATATACAAAAAGTCAATCACCATTGTTTAGTTGTTCAAAACTGGAGCAACTCGTGTTTGCTGATATAAGTATACTGTCCTATAGGCCCTTGGACACTGCTTGCATATACTCAATATTGTTATATAATCATTAATCAGGCTTTTATGTTCATTCTAAATAAATGTCTTGATTTTAGAAAATTAATATGTCCACCTACTGTGAGATAGCTTTTTATTACATATAAATATATGATTTGATTATGTGCTTACCCTGACTCCTTTTATATCTAGAAACCTGAACCCATAAGGAACTCTGTTTTACAAGTAGAATCTTCCATCATTGGTTCCATGTGTATCTCATATTCATTTATTTCTATTCAATAGCATGTGCATAGATAGCAAACTTGGAATGTGTATAAAATTGTAGAGGAATACTATTTTCCTAAATAAAATGTCCCAGAAGCAAAAAGACACACATGGTATATACTCACTCATATAAACATACAACATAGGATAAACCCACTAAAATCGGTATATCTAAACAAACTAAGCAAAAGAGAGGACCCTAACTAAAATGCTCAATCTCCATCCTGAAAGGCAAAGAGGATGGAGATCTGAAGAAGAAGAAAGCAGGAAACAACCTAGGAACCTGCCACAGAGGGCCTCTGAAAGCCTCTGCCCTGCAGACTATCAAAACGGATGCTGAGCCTGATGGCCAACTGTCAGGCAGAGTGAATGGAATTTTATGTAAGAAGTGGGAAATAGCAAGAGCTGGAGAGGACAGGAACTCCACAAGGAGAACAACAGAACAAGAAAATTTAAACACAGGGAACTTCCCAGAAACTCATACTCCAACCAAGGACTATTCATGGAGATAACCTAGAACCCCTGCACAGATGTAGCCCATGGCAGTTCAGTTTCCAAGTGGGTTACATAGTAATGGGAAGAGGGACTGCCTGTGACATAATCTGATTGGCCTGGTCTTTGATCACCTCCCCCTGAGTGGGGAGCAGCCTTACCTGGCCACAGAAGATGACAATGCAGCCATTTCTGATGAGAACTGATAGTCTAAGATCAGAAAGAAGGAGAGGAGAACCTCCCCTATCAGTGGACTTGGGGAGTGGCATGCATGCAGAAAGGGGAGGAAGGATGGGATCGGGAGGGGAGAAGAGAGGAGCTTATGGGGGGGGGGGTACAAAATGAATAAAGTATTAATAATAATAATAAATACTATAAAAATAAATTAAATGTCAGTGAATTCAACAATCATATTTTGCTTTCTGAAATTAATTTTACATGAAAAAATATTTTGAAAAGAAAATTTGAAAAAAATAAAATTCATTATATCTTTCATAATTGAACTGAAATTCATTAAATTGCTTTTAAGTTTGTTTTGATCACTTAAAGGTTTTCTGGAGAGAAAGACAGCTATCTAATCTCTAGACTTCATCTGAAACCCTAATTAGATTTTTACTTTCTGCAACATTCAGAAAATTGCAATCAAATTCCAACGTTAGAATATTCCTCCACCTGCATATCACATTCACACGATATATTCTATCCATCACTTTCATAATGAGAAATTAAATATAGTCTGTTTTTAATTGAAGTATGACTCCATATTGGTGAGTTCTATGTCTTTGTGTGCAATGCATTCTGTATGTATTTCAACTTTGCACGATTATTTTTTGTCTCTGATGTATCACGATGTCTTTAACCTCTGCATTTATATTTATAAACATCTTTCTTTACAAGTACACATTGACCTAAACTCATTTCAGTACCTCTAAGCTGTTAGTACACTGTACTGGTATTATTTTCATTGCTTCTCTTTCTTTCTTTTGTCCATTTTGTTCTTCTTCTGACTCCCTCTCAGAAACATGACTGAAGTAACTGCATGTAATGTAGACACTTACTGTACCGGTACAGTTTCTCAACACTGTCATTTCATGATTGCATATCCGTGTATAAAAGTCAAGACCAGTATGTATTCTGCTCTATAGCAATCCTCTTATGTCAATTGCTACAATAACAATCTGAACTCTCATCTAACTTAAATGTATATTCTATGAAATCATGGAACTATCAGTTTCTTTATTTTAGTTATCAATAATTGTTAAGGTTCTTTGATATCTAACATGGTACCTAATACATATTTAATATTTAGCCTTCTGAAGTGTAGAGTATATTTAATAAACATTTTAACCTAATGAAATGGGAGCTATAACACGTATGTTTGGAGATGATATGACATTTAACTATCTCAAGTTTTTCCATAATAGCAGTGATAAATTATATGGTTCTCAGAGGAGAAAGGACAGGCTTAAGCATTTAGTGCTACGAACCTTTTCTAATAACTTGATGTTGCATACATCATTTAAATTATGCAATTTATCAATTATAGCTGTAAAGGAGGAAAGGTGATACAGTATTTGTCTTCATTTCAGAAACCAGGAATGACATGAAAGAGAATATTAATGAACTTTTTAGGATATCCCAAAGTAGGAGTAAGGCAACTCACTTTGAAATGCCCCTAAATTAAAAAAAAAAGGGCTATATTTTGCGTGGGTTACATCATTTAAGCATTACAGTTGATTCTCAATGAATATTTGAGGATTTGTGTATTAATGTGTAACAAGTCACGGGAGTTTGTGGAAACGACATTGCTAAGAACTTCAAAATGATTGCCCTTGAAATTTAACATTGTCTCCTTCTTGACCCTGTTGCAAAAGTGACTAATTAGAAAATTATGTCAGTAATTATGAAACTTATTGTGAAAGGCATACTAAATATTAGTGACATGTTGGGTATAAAACTTTATGTTTGATCTGGTTGTCATGGTGCACGCCTTTAATCTCAGCACTCAGGGAGGCAGAAGCATGCAGATCACTGTAAGTTTGAGGCCAACCTGGTCTGCCAAGTCAGTCCATTACAGCCAGGACTGTTACAAAGAGAAACCCTGTCTTGAAAAATCAAAAAAGCAAACAAACAAACAAAAAATTTATGTTTGAGTGTCTATGTAAAATATGTTTTATAGTATTAGCAGTTCTTTATTGAGCTTTGAATTTATCAACAAATTTTTAAAGCCTTGTTACCTTTGATCGTTTTTAATGAGCATTTATTTATAAAATTATCAAAAATATTTTATAATGTTTATAAAGATAACATTGAAATTTCAGAAACCTAAAAATTAAAAATAACGGTAGAAATGCTTTTTCATATTTTTGTATTATTGTTTTTGAGATTATAATGTAATTATATTATTTACTCTTTTTTTCTCTATCTAAACTCTCTCATATATTCCTACTTATTCTATTTCAAGTTCATGGACTCTTTTTTCGTTAACTCTTCATTTCATTACGTGCATGTATACTCATACATATACACATACATATTCATATTGAATACATAAATACAGTGTACTCTGCATATTATTTGTATCTACATTTTAAGGACTGGGACTGTTTATTGGATAAATAATTGGTATGTAGTCTACTGGGGAAGACTATTTTTTTTCTGCTCTGAGCAATTTTTCACAGAGTAAGTTCCATCTAAATTATTGCATTGATAAAGTTTTAAAATAAATGCAGATATATAGAGATCTATTGTTCATTTAAAAAAAGAAACATCTTTAATGGTTGAGTTTTAAATAACAATGATTATTATGGATATATGAAATTTGATTATAGGTCGTTTAAAGAAATAGATAACAACTGAATGGACAGAAACTCCACAAGGACCAAATATATCAGGGCACAGGGATCTTCTATGAGACTTTTTCTCCAGCTAAGGACCATGTATGGATATAACCTAGAACCCCTGCTCGGAGGTAGCCATGATAGCTCAGTATCCAAGTGGGTACCCTAGTAAGGAGAACAGGGACTATTTCTGACATGAGCTCAATGGCTGGCTCTTTGACATCCCCCCACCCCTCGAGGGAGGAGCAGCCCTGCTAGGCCACAGAGGAGGACTTTGCAGCCAGTTCTCAAAATACCTGATAAGCTAGGGTCAGATAGAAGGGAAGGAGGACCTCCCCTATCAGTGAACTTGGAAATGGGCCGGGAGGAGATGAGGGATGGGATACTAAGTAAATAATCTGTGATTAATATAAAAAAATAAAAATATAAAAATAATTAAAAAACAATAAAAAACCAAACCAAAACAACAACAACAAAAGAACTGAAGGAAAGACAGAAACTTATAACTAACAAAAATTTGACCCGTCTTCAAAATTAACAAGCTAGGCCCCGTGTGAATTTTTTATTATGGATAATAAAACTATATTTTTACACTTTTAGAAAAGTGGGACACAATCTATCAAATATTAAAAATAATTATAACTTATATTTCCATTATTTGGGTGAGTAGACATTGAGAAGGCCTTTAGTAAACTGAATGAAAAAGTTTTTAATCCTGCACAGCATAGGTATCCAATTTATATATCCAAATATTTTACAAACAATTAATTTTGTGTTATAGTCAGGAAATGGACCCAAAAAGCAAACATGTATAGCTGGTTTAATAGCTGAAAAATTTGCTTCAAACAAAAAGTAGTCAGAAAAGATAGAGAAGGACAATAAATAATCATCAAAGGAAAAATGAATCATTTGTTAACATGATGTATATTCTAGTCTTTAGTCCTCAGAAGAAGGAAGCCTTGAACTCATGAGAGAGCAGATTCCAGCCACTGATGGTAGCTGTGCAGTAACAGAAATATAGGAAGATTAAAGAAAATTAACACTGTGTCCACACCTTACATTTTTTCTAAACATAAACCAATTCCAAAACAAAAAACAAAAAAACAATGAGACTAATAGGAAGGTTAAAATATTAAAACTTCTGGACAACACTGAATGCGATAACTTTTTACCATCAAAGTAAAAGACATGTGCAACAACGCATAATAAGTAACAAAATTAACTTATCTGTATTACTATAAAGGAAGGAGTATGGCAAGGGACAATAAAAACTTAATATATAGTATATATACTTATATATAAGTATATATACTTTTATAAGTGCATATACATAAGTATATATATATATATACTTTTATAAGCTTATATATACTTAGGCATATATATATAAGTATATATATATAAGTTTTATAGAAACCTACTATTAAAGGAGCTTCCTAAAGTATATGCATATGCATACTAAAAAAGTATTTTAAAGTCACAACAATAACACACATCTCTAATTCCAATACTTGGAGGCAGAAGCAGAAAGTACTTTGGGTTCAAGGACAGCCTGGTCTTGAACAAGTTTTAGGACATAGAAAGTTTTAGGAAAGCCAGGAATGCACAGTAAAATCCTGTTCTGCTCCCCACGAGAAATAAAAGGAGTTTTAATAGTTGCCTCTTATGACAATTGAGGGTATAATACTTCAACTACACAACTCATGCTAATAAATATAAACCCAAATTCCAGGAATGGGTTTGCCCATATTTTTGAGTTGCTGGCCAATGGAGTCTCAAAACCCTAACCAGGTGGCTAGTCTAACAAGATATGTCTAATTGTGCAATAGTGATATAAATACTACCCTAGTAACTAACCATTTTCTGATGAGTTCCAAGTCTGTTTCTATGAACTGGAAGCCATACCTGGCACTATTTAAAGGGCGAGTATCAATTGTAAACTGCTCAAACTCTATAGGGAAGAGCCTAATACTATTGTTCTGATAAACAGACATATTATTAAAATAATGTCTAATCACTTATTGCTATATACATTGTCTGTTTCACCATTTTATTGCTGTCAACATTCAGAATGACAAGGGTACCTCATAAAATAAGACACTTAATTGCAGGCTTGCTTGCAGTTTCAAAGGGTTAATCTATCATTATCATGGCAGGAAGCACAGCAGCACGTAGGCAAACATGGGGCTGGAGAGATATCTGAGAGCTACATCCTGATTTGCAGGCAGAAAGAAATGAGGAGAAAGAAGAGGGAGAGAAGGAGGAGGGGGGAAGGGACTGAGACTGACTCCTTCTTTCTGTGCTCCTGTACCTCTCAAAAACCTGGCATTGTATGAACTGTCACTTTCTTGCTATTTGCCCACTATATTGAACAAACTTCCTACGGGATCTTGATGAAGAAGCAGTGCTGTTCAGGTGAATTAATTCCCAATTATAGAACTTCTGATTCAAGCAATCTTAGAAGCTAAACAGTTGATAAAAGTATTATGGTTGCAATAAACAATTTTGTAGACCTCCTTGATGCCTCAGTAGAAGACAGGCTTGAGACAGACTTGTGGCTTCATATAGCTTTCTCTCTGGGCATGGCACCATGAACCTTGTAAGCACCATAAATATAGACAAGTTGGTTCTTATGAACCCAGAATGTAATGGGGCTACCTAGAAATGTCTAAATTAATTATAAACCTTTATGTCAAAATATGCAAACTGTCTCATTATAATTCCTTAAGCCTTGTCAGTTTATGGCATAAAATAGTATAATTCTAAAATTATCTTGGAATGAAAGACTGATAAAATTATTGGCCTGAGTACTATAAACTAAAATATACCTTAAAAATATATAGCCAGGTCAGTCCAATTGAAAAGAAATATATTCATATAACTTCTTGAACACTGTTAACCTTTAGGCCTTGCCAACCTTTGTTACTTTGAACTCATTATGAACTTATGTAATGGATACATGGCTAATAAATATTTATTTTTAATGAAAAAAACATATAACCTATTGTATTTTGAATTCATGTGTTGTTTTTTGTGTGATTGTCTTTTGGACTCTGAGGTAATTCCTTTTCTGACTTAGAGAGCTTTGTCTCAGAAGTATAAAAGTTGTGACCAATAAACACTGGTTGAAATCTTCTTGAATTTGCTTCATCCATGAGTTGTAAATATGTAAATATGTATATATATGTGTGTGTGTGTGTGTGTTCTCATGTAAGTGTATCATTTGTCTGTTTTTGTACATATGTTACATGAGTGTATATACGTCTGTATGTAAGGAGCTCTTTTGGTATAGTCCATTAAATATGTGTATGAACATGTACAGGTCTATATATCTGATTGTTGTCTATGTGCATGTACAGGGGAACTGGCCATAACAGCATGTCAGGGAAGAGATTTTCCCAAGAGAAGCCTGAACTTGCTGCAGTTTCTGCAGAGGAAATGCTAGTTGAATTGAACCTCATTGTCATATATAAGCTTATAAAAATTGGTTGAAGTAAAAGTTTTAACTTCATGCACCTTTTCCTCTTGAATGCTTGTGTGTTTGTGTGTCTGTGTGAGTGGTCTATTTTCAGTCTCTTTTTCTTTCTAATTTCCTTGTAGAACAAAATAGTTTTAAAAAGAAATAAAAAGGCACAAAAAAGCAAAGCAAAACAAGAACAAACAAAAAACTCAGGCCTCCAATGTCAGGCCTTACATATAGAAGGCGTACTTGGGCCTCCCAGAGATCTCTGCAAGGAGGCTTATCTACAGACCAAAGAGCCTCCTGTTAGTTAGCCTCTGCAGTTTTGGCTAGAAGCCACATTTTACAGCTCTGGCTGCAGGAAAGCGAGAGAGAGATAGAGAGAGAGAGTAGTCGGTTGAAGTTATCCCCATTAGCTGCAGTACAGCAAGTCCCTAGACCTAGAGAAGCTATCTTCGACTCCCTCCTCTTTCTTTTTCTTTCAACTGTCCATCATCTATCTTAATCAGTTGCCTGAGCTCAGCGTCCTAAGAGATAAAACAAATGCTGGATTTTGCATTCCATTCCAGATTCTCCCCTGGATCTTGCCAAAGCTGAAAGACAGTGGCACTACAGTTTATATACAAAACCAAAAATCTTAAGATTTAAAATAGTAGACATTAATGAAGTGAAGTCTCAGAAATTTGTGTAGATTGGTTGCGCAGGGAAAAAAAAATGACAAAATTGTTGAAGATGGACCTATGATATTTACAGAAACATTTGTTTAGGTTAAATCTATTATTGGCCAAGATTGACTCAACATTGCGTCTGAGAATTAAAATTTATTATAAACACAGCAATTTCTCTTAGTTGAAGGCACAGAGGGAGTTTTTATAGCTGATGAGAAAGCTTCAGGAAATTAGGAACATAATGATGTACACCGGCCTGGTGCAATTCTGTTAAATATAAACAACGGTCCAGAAAATTCTTTTAGGAAATCAACTGGCCACTTCCCAGTCTGTCTCATGTACAAAATGTACTCAGCTTGCAATAAAAAGTGAGGCATTGTGGGTAGTAGTTTCGAGTTGTTTTTTTTTTTTTCTTCATGCTAAAAACATTATTTTGTACTGTTACAGTTCAATCCAAGGGAAACAAGCACAATGCATTGTAAATTCCATAACATGAGCCTCGAGTGACTTAACACTAGTGTAGAAAATGCTACTGTGAATACTCATTTCGCCAGCACTTACTCTTTTGGCAAAACCCCAATAATACTTTAATGTTCCATTTTAGATTATCTCCTAGCAATTTTGGTTCCCATGTCTGTGCAGCACAAAACAACTAAAGCCCCATCTACATTCTTCTCAAGATCCACCATGCCTACTTGGTTAATAAGTATTAAGCTCTATTGTTCTTATAGCTTCAAATCAGAAAGCACTTCTGCATTCAATATATATCTCCCAGGTTTCTCAGCACGACTGACCCCTCGTTATCCATACTGTGTAACCTGGTTTTGAACATACCATGTTTTCTAATTTTTTTGATTCTTTCCCCTGCTGGTCTTACCTTATCAGTGCTTTTTAGAATTTCCCAAATAAATAATAAAAAATAAATAAATTCTCCATTGATATTTTTTTCATGTTTCTGCTGGAAATCATTGTCTTTCTTAAGGTAGAAATTACTTTTATTGTAAAAGTCTTTGTGTTGTTGAAGAGGTGTTCCTAAAGATACTGATGTAATGGTAAGATGCTGCCTGGTGTACTCAGTTTTATCAGAGAGATACTCAGTTGAATTATTGATCCAGACAATGCATAACAACCTGGAATCTCAATGCCACATTGGTGATGTTTATTTCTTATATAGTCAAAAACATGTAACCAGATCCCATCATGTGTCCCAATGCAAGAGAACTGAAATCGTGTTAAAGAAAAGCACATTCTTACGTGTTCACTTAATTGTACATCTATATGTCTTTTCACTGAAAATTGTGCAGGAAAATGATGGTTAGAGAGAATACTATTTCAAGATAAATTTCAAAGAAAATGTACATCAAAATATCACATGAAAAAGGACTGAAGGTAAATGCATCTAAGAAAAATAGTGGAGAAGGGAAAATTCAGGTGGCTTTGAGAAAAAGTAAACTGAGTGGGATGAACGAATATTAAGATTCAGGAAATAGTGGAACAAATGAAAGATTTTTTTACATTTAATTAATTAATTAATCATTTATTTATTACAATTTATTCACTTTGAATTCCAGCTGTAGCCCCTCCTTCATTCCTTCACAATACAGTCCTACTTCCCTCACTTCCTCCCATTCTCCTCCCCTAGCCCACTAATAGGGGAGGTCCTCCTCTACTTCCCTCTGACACTAGCCTATCAGGTCTCATCAAGACTGGCTTCATTGTCTTCCTCTGTGGCCTGGAAAGCTGCTTTCTCCTCAGGGAGAGGTGATCAAAGAGCCAGCCACTGAGTTCATGTCAGAAACAGTCCTTGTTCCCCTTACTAGAGTACCACTTGGATACTGAGTTGCCATGGCTACATTTGTGCAGGGGTTCTAGATTATATCCATGAATGGTCCTTAGTTGGAGTGTCAGTCTCAGAAAAGACCCTGTGCCCAGTCTTTTGTTTGTAAGGTTTTTGTTGTTGTTGTTGTTTTGTTCTGTTGCTCTCCTTGTGGAACTCCTGTCCCTTCCAGGTCTTTCATTTCCACCTTCTTTCATAAGATTCCCTGCACTCTGCCCAAACTTCGGCTATGAGTCTCAGCATCCACTTTGATAAACTGCTGTATAAAATAACATCATATATCAACAGATAGTAACAAGTTAGGTAAATCAAATAAAGACATAATTGTTAGAATATTGTTCTAGCACTTCACAAAAAAACTTGGATGGAGTAAAAGTAGGCTATTGAGGCACTATAATACAGATTAACAAACAAGTAATTTTTAAAAAGGTGTAATATATCCAATCTGCATGTACATGCATATTTGTATATATGCATATATGCCTTTATATTATTAAAATGTGTGTTTATATATAGCTACATAATTAATATATAGTATTTTATATATAATAGATGAAGGGACATATGTTATTCATCACTATATTAAATTCCTGAAGTCTATAACTGAGTTTTCTTTAGCTCACAGTATAAAGAAAGATAGTTCAAACAGTAAAAGATAGGAATGACTGAGGCCTTTTGTTGAAAAGTAAAAGTATAGTAGGAAAGGAGAGATCCTATCCTTCTTTGAATTTACAAAACCTGTAGACATAACAATACCCAGTGCTCTGGCACAGACTTCTACAAGATCTCCTCTCATAGAACATAGCCTAGGAGATTTTGTTTCCCTTGCAAGGGCAGTATCCACATGGTCTAATGACTTCTCACTCGCACAGAACTCTGATTACATTCTACCACTTCCCACAGTGTCACACTCGGAATTAAGGTATCAGCCCATTCACCTTGGGACTGACAAACCTTGTCTTAACTGAAATAATTTTGCAATAAAAACACACAGGCATTCATCATCTTTCAAATGCATCTGTCAGGAGATGCAAAGATGCCTATCGTGTTCGTTCCAAAGAGAGTTACAGAAAATAGATGCTTATAGCAAAACAGAAAAAAATAACAAAAAAATGAGATTGTAAATTATTTGAATGATCTGAACAACAACAACAACAAAAAACTGCTTCAAAGTCTTCTCCGAGAGAAAGAAAGTAAAATAAGCAAGAAGACATACATGCATATGTAGATTTATTCAATTATGTGTGTGCTTATTCACCTATTTCTGAATCCATACTTTAATAGCAAATTTTGTGCACATAGAATTAATGACAAAGAAAGAGGGAGGCAAAGACAGAGACATAGAGGGAGGAAAATATAGAAGGGTGTCACTTGACAATATTTTTTTCTGTTTTTTTAAGTTTTATTAATTACACTTTATTCATTTTGTATCCCCTCATAAGCCCCTCCCTCCTCCCCTCCCGGTCCCACCCTTCCCCCCCTTTCTGCATGCATGCCCCTCCCCAAGTCCACTGACAGGGGAGGTCCTCCTCTCCTTCTTTCTGAGCCTGATGGCCAACTGACTGGCAGAGTGAATGGAATTTTATGTAAGAAGTGGGAAATAGTAAGAGCTGGAAAGGACAGGAACTCCACAAGGAGAGCAACAGAACAAGATAATTTGAACACAGGGAACTTCCCAAAGACTCATACTCCAACCAAGGACTATCCGTGGAGATAACCTAGAACCCTGACAATGCAGCCACTTCTGATGAGAACTAATAGACAATAATTTTTTTAGAGAACTTGGAAAGTAACTACTGGGAACAAAACATAATCTTCTGTTTTTAAAGAAACCGCTACTTTTACTTGATATTCAGAGCTGAAAATGAGCCTTAAAATAGGAAAGAGCTCAGAACTCTCTGCACATTTACTATATGGCATTCGTTTATGTAATATTTAACTAATAAAATCATACACTTTATGCTCTAATGTGGGAAAACTACATTTAAAAACTGAAGACTCTACATAGCAAATAGTCCTGAATCATCCAGAGTATCTTAATTGATTATACAAGTGTTAACCTTCCCCCTTATACTGTTTAAACTTTAAAATATGTAATGTATAATGTGTCATTAATATGGCCCATCAAATACTGTCTCTGTACTTATAACTTTACAACAAGCATTCATTCTGTCTCCTTTTATCCTGTGTCCCCCGAGCCTTTGTGGAAGGAGGGTATTAAGATAGACATCCCAATTCAGAACCAAAGATATGTGAAAAAAAGACTTCTAGAAACTAATTAGTAAGCTAACTTTAAAATATAACTTTAAAAAAGGGAAAAGAGAGTTCTTATGGAATAGTCCTAAAAGGATAGTTATCCTATAATGATAATCACTGCTTCCTAACTATGCAGGCTGCTGGGAAAGAGAAGTCGCCAGTGGCCTTACCCAGCATCAGACATTGCATATTGCAAAAATGACTTGCCAGACACGATATTCCACCTAATATTATAGTGTAAATTAACAACATTCTGAATAGATTTGCAGTCTGCTTCATAGGATGGAATGTTATTACTGATGTTAGAGTTCTGGTCAGTATCCCATGGGTAGGGAGATCATAGCCCTAAAGGCAGAGTTTGCTCTTGGTAGTTCTGTCAATGTGCATGCTGGTTGTGCACACTCTTGTACAGAAAAGCTTTTTTGTAGTAGTCAGCAGTTACTGCAGAGGTGCATAATTGCTCAAAGTGTTGAGAATTACAGAGAATGACAATGCAGCCAGTCCTGATGAGACCTGATAGACTAGGGTCAGATGGAAGGAGGGGGTATCAGTGGACTAGAGGAGGGACATGGAGGAGAAGAGGGAGGAGAGGGTGGGAGTGGGAGAGGGTTACAGCTGGGATACAAAGTAGATAAACTGTAATTAATAAAAATAAATAAATTTTTAAAAAGAGAACTAAAGAATGAGATTTTAAATAAAAGTATCAATTTACAATGAGTTTCTTTCATTGCCTTAAGTCTTTAATAACATGACAAAATTTTTATTTACTCCAGAAGTTCAAAATGAACAAGATATAATTTTGACTTACAGAAATCTATTTTCCTCACCTCAGCTGGTTTACTTGTAAGAAGGGAAACAGATCTCATAACTTTCTTATCTGGTTCTTACAAGGGTCCATTCTTTGTTAAAGGTCAAGGTGATCATGCTGCTCTCCCCTCAATATGTTTCTCTGCAGAAAGCAGAAAGGGCACATGAGCTACCTAAAATGAGCAGATCACTGTAATTCCCATCTGTAACAGCAATGTGTGTGATCAAAACACATTTACTGTTGTAGCTGAGCTCCTGTTTCTTATTCAAAGCCTGCTAGTGAAATGGCATCAGTCCTTACTATTTCAATATTATACATCCACAATCTGGAGAAAAACTTTCATTGGCTAGCCTACTGTTATAATAAACCAGAAATTAATGAACTTAGTCTATGAAGTTAGAAGCTTCATGACAGTACAGTATTTAAATCTCTTTATAAACTTTAAACACAATTTAAAATACTATTTTGGCCAGTTTTGAGTATACTATATGAATACTAATGAGAATTATTTTCTACTTTATATAAAAAATATCTGCTTTTAATAAACCTGATGCATTGCATTCTCAACTTCAACAATTAGAACAAAATTTACAGTGATTATAAACATATGCATATATATATATATATGTATATGCATATGTTTATTATATATATATATATATATAGAGAGAGAGAGAGAGAGAGAATATATATTCTTAAGCATGAGTATGGAGCTTTCGGGAAAATTGTCAAATGCATACTTTTTCTGAGAAATGCATGACAGGCTTCACAACTTGTGCTCTAAGTCATCATGGTTTCATGATTGAATAGTCCTAATCTTCACCAGGGAAAAATGTTTTTTTCTCTCATTCTCTTTCTCTCTCTCTCTCTCTCTCTCTCTCTCTCTCTCTCTCTGTGTGTGTGTGTGTGTGTGTGTGTGTGTGTGTGTGTGTGTTTGTGTGGTATCTAGGCAACATTAAGTGTTGGTTTTTGCCTTCTTTCTTATTTGACACAAAGTCAACTTGCTGTTCTTTTTTGTTGTTGTTGCCATTTGCCACTGAGGAAGTGTATGCCAGGTTCACTTGCCTATGCTTCATGCAAGCCTCTGACATCCATCTAGCCACAGAATCCCTGAGGTTACAAAATTTTATTATCGCAGCAGACATTACATGGTTTCTAGGCATTCAAATATGCAGGTATGCAAGGTGAAAGCTTTATCCACTGAGCAATCTCTCAAATATTTTGAAGTATTTTGGGATCTCATTTGTAGTCTCATTAAAAGTCAGGAGAGTACCAACTACAGTCCTCCGCTCTACCAACTGAACTATCAAAAGTGGGTTCCATAGTAATGGGAAGAGGGACTGCCTCTGACATAAACTGATTGGCCTGCTCTTTGATCACCTCCCGCTGAGGGGGGAGCAACCTTACAAGGCCACAGAAGATGACAATGCAGCCAGTCCTGATGACATCTGATAGACTAAGATCAGAAGGAAGGACCTCTCCTAGGAACCTCCCCTATCAGTAGACTTGGGGAGGGGCATGCGTGAAGAAGGGGGAAGGAAGGTGGGATTAGAAGGGAAAGAGGGAGGGGTTTATGGGGAGATAAACCCCCATAAAGTGAATAAAGTGTAATTAATAAAAGTTAAAAACATCAGGAGTGTATACAATAAATGCATCTATTTTTCAAAACTCTAAGTGGGTAAAGAAAAATGGAAATGTCAGACTTGACATACTCATTAAAGTAGTAAACATCATCTTAAGGCAGAACCTACCTAAATGTCCATCTCACTACTGATGCCTTATATTTGTCATTCAGGTTTTAATTAAAATTTGTAAGTTTGTTTTCTACCTTCTTCAAGAAGTTTAAGAATTTTAACTTGTATATAATATTTTTTTAGTTTTTTATTAATTATTATTATGTATTGCAATTTATTCATTATCAGCCCCCTCCCTCAACTCCTCCCAGTCCCATCCACCCTCCCTCTTCTTCCCTTGTGCCCCTCCCCTAGTCCACTAATAGGGCAGGTACTCCTCCCCTTTTATCTGACCCTAGCCTATCAGGTCTCATCAGGACTGGCTGCATTGTCTTCCTCTCTTAACAAAAGGGTATTGGATAATTTATCTAGTTCTTAACCTACATGCTTTATTCATCACATTGATGGGTTTTCTGTCTAAACAGGAGTTGATTGACATGAAACCTATTTGTTTTAGAATTAAAACAGTGGAATTTTATTACCACAACAATGCAATCTAATTGTGAATGTAATTCACTTCATTTAAGCACACCCTACAAGATTCCTTAGCACAGACTACCTTGATGTTTTTCTAACTTTGAAGATGAACCTGTAGCAAAGCTAGATGGGAAACTCTGGAGCATGCATAAACCATCTTGCTCTGTGCAAAATATCTCACTAGCCTCATATGATTTTGATGTTTAATAAATCACACTTTCAAGGATGACATCAGCTTCATGTTCTTCTGAACATAGGACATGAATGCCTGTATTTCAGATACTGAAACAGATTTAGTGTCTTTCTCTTTACCTTGGTTTATTCAGCTTACATTCAAATACTTTTGGGATGGTCTAAAGCCTCTCTGTCTCTATCTCTCTATAGCTCTCTTCCCTCTCTATTTCTGTCTTTCTCTCTGTGTGTCTTTCTCTGTCACTGTCTCTCTTCCTCCTACCATTGTCTTACTGTCTTGAATTACATGCATACATTATCACTCCTGAACATTTTTCAGTTGGGTTCTGAGACTTGAACTCAAGCTCTTCTTCTAAGGAATGCATGCTAGGAACTGAGAAATCTCTTCAGCACTCAAAACAAAATTTTAAAATGCCATTTACTATTATATAAAGAATAACTTGTTATCTGCGAAGGATTTTCTTAGACTTTACACTAGCAGAGTCAGATATATGCATTGTTCATTAATCCATAAAACTGAATAAATATAATACAGTAATAATGCTTTTACTGTTGCATACTGAAAAATTATGTAAGAATTGAGACAAGGCCTAAAAAATAAATCTAGTTTTGAGATTTTCCAGATAAAATCACACACACACACACACACACACACACACATATATATAATGTTTAGTAAGTATCCTAAGCTTAAATATAACATACAATTTTATACAAATATATGGCAAGTACTTTAAAAGTGATTGTTTTTGCAAGATTTTAGTTAGTCTAGGTACTTTGGTAAATATTAATGTAATAATTTTCTTATTGCTCATAAAGAAGGAGTATGTAAAGGCGATGCTTACCCTGCATGAATTTTTTCTGTGGCTTTCAGATGTCTTCTATCTATTGAGAAATTATATTTTTGCTACATAATAATAATCTGCCTTTCATGCAATTTCACTCCCATATGGGAAACTTAAAAAGCTTGTACATATTTCTCACATGGCAGCAATTTGGTATCACTGTGGAGCTGCAAAAGGAGATCATTAAATAGCAAGGGAAGCAGGGAGGTGCATGAGCCATGGAGACAGATATTCTGAATCACCGTGATGCTAACTCACTGTGCTGAAAGGACAAGGGCCTATGAAAATCTTTCCTAGCGTGTGATGACATGATGACATGCCTTATTTCATGCTCCATTGAGAAAGAATGCAGGAGCATGGCACTAACGGCCATTGTCACTGTCCTCTCTCCTGCAGATATTAAAGCCTTCATTACTGAGTGTAAACTCACTGTAGCATTCAAAGTGATATTCTGTGGGTCATATTGTCTCCTGTCATCACTTGGCCTCCGAAATGGGTGCACAGTTTTTCTGTACAAACTCAGTTAGGTAGTCCATAATTAGAAAATGGTTGAAGGAGAATTAGAAAATAAGTTGAAGGAGAAAAAAGAAATAGCAAAACAATGTTTCCAGGAAGGATGGCTGCATATCAGTAAATTTGCAACAATTTAGTATATTTTAATAAGAACTCTGCCATAGAGAAAACATAGTCTAAGCCAGGTTCACATGCAAACGCAGTAGGTCAAAAGTTCTTCCTATTGTGTGCCAAGTCTTCTTCTTGTTCCAGGATTGTAATCTCTAAAGTACTTTTCCTAATCAAGAGGGAGAACTCTGGCCAAAATGCTCAGTCCCCATCGAGAAAGGCAAAGAGGATGGACATTAGAAGAAGGAGAAAACAGGGAACAAGTTAGGAGCCTGCCACAGAGGGCCTCTGAAAGGTTCTGCCCTTGCAGACTATCAAAGCAGATGCTGAGACTTATGGCCAACCTTTGAGGGAAACTTATGAAAAAAGTGGGAGTTAGTAAGACCTGGAGGGGACAGGAGGTCCACAAGGAGAGCAACAGATCCAAAAAATTTGGGCACATGGGTCTTCCCTGAGACTGATAATCCAACCAAATAGGATGCATGAAGAAACCCAGAACCCCTGCACAGATGTAGTCCATGACAGTTCAGTCTCCTAGTGGGTTCCATAGTGATGGGAACAGGGATTGTCTCTGACATGAACTGATTGGCCTGCTCTTTAATTACCTCCCCCTGGTAAGGCTTTACCAGGCCACAGAGAAAGACAATGCAGCCACTCCTGATGACACTTAACAGACTAGGATCAGAAGGAAGGAAAATAAGACCTCCCCTACCAGTGGACTTGGGGAGGCATGCCTGGAGAAGGAGAAGGAAGGGCAGGATTGGGAGGGGAGGAGGGAGGGAACTACAGGAAGGATACAAAGTAAATAAAGTGTAATTAATATAAAAAATCAAGTAAAAATTGTCTTTTTTTCTGCTTTATTTTTTAAATTTTATTTATTTTTATTATTAGTCACATTTTATTAACTCTGTATCTCAGCTGTATCCCACTCCCTCATTTCCTCATTTCCTCCCAATCCCATCCTCCCTCCCTCATCTCCTCTCTGCCCTTTTCCAAGTTCACTGATTGAGGAGGACCTCCTCCCCTTTCATCTGACCCTGTTTTATCAGGTATCTTCCACCAAGGACCATGTATGGATATAACCTAGAACCTCTGCTCAGATGTAGCCCATGATAGCTCAGTAACCAATTGGTTTTCCCTAGTAAGGAGAACAGGGACTATTTCTGACAGGAACTCAATGGCAGGTTCTTTGACCTCCCCACCCCACAAGGGAGGAGCAGTCCTGCTAGGCCACAGAGGAAGACTTTGCAGCCAGTCCTGAAGATACCTGTTAAAAAATTTTTATACTTAAAAAAAAATCTTGAAAAAGGAAAGTTTTTGTACAAATACCATAAACAAAGGCCACAAATGTTTTCACCAATATCATCACTTATTTAGTACTAGAGAGAATACTTACAGGTTGATCAGCTAGGACTGAATCAAAAGCATAATTAAAAATACACACACATGGTGTTCATGTCAGAAACAGTCCCTGTTCCCCTTACTAGGGTAACCCACTTGGATACTGAGCTGTCATGGGCTACATCTGAGCAGGGGTTCTAGGTTATACCCATGCATGGTTCATGGTTGGAGTAAGTCTCAGAAAAGACCCCTGTGCCCAGATATATTTGGTCCTTGTGGATCTCCTGTCCTCTCCAGGTCATACTCACTCCCCCTTCTTTCACATGATTCCCTGAACTCTGCCCAAAGTTTGGTTATGAATCTCAGCATCTGCTTTGATACACTGCTATGTAGAGTCTTTCAGAGGGCCTCTGTGGTAGCCCCCTGCCCTGTTACTTGTTTTCTCCTACCTTTCAATGTCCATCCCATTTGCCTTTCTAACTGAAGATTGATCATCTTACCCAGGGTCCTCTTTCTTGTTTTTCTCTTTGACCTTCTCCCCTCCCTGAGGGAGGAGCAGCCTTGCTGGCCACAGAGGAGGACATTGCAGCCAGTCCTGAAAAGACCTGATAAGCTAAGGTCATATGGAAGCAGAGGAGGACCTCCCCTATCTTAGAGAGGGGCAGGGAGGAGACGAGAGAGGGAGGGTGGGATTGGAAGGAAATGAGGGAGGGGGCTACAGTTGGGATACAAAAAAATAAATTGTAATTAATATAAAAAATAAAAATTTAATTTAAAAATTAATTTAAAAATAGGAAATGCTAGATTGTAATAATGTATCAATTTGTGTATTAAATGTGTATAGTGTAAAATATATACACACATATATATGTTGTATTTATGATATATGCTATAAATATGCTGCATTTTATAATATATGATATCTATACTCTTATTTACATAAGTGATATATTTTAATGGGTTTGTGATGGGTAATCAGAATTTAGCCCTCATGGAGATTAGTATAGTACCTGGAAGTCTAGTGATGAACCTGGAGTTAGGAAAACTGAGCTAACTAAACAGTGAGAAAGGAATTTCTGCAGCCAAGAACACAAAATAAGACTCACAAGGGTTAGAATCTTGACTTATCTCTCACATAGGTAATCTGCTAATAAGACAGAACATTTCACCGTGAAACTGTATAACTTTGCCTAAAATTCAAAGAGTTAAATAAATTGTAAGTGTTGCAAGAATTCTGAGTCCAGAAATTACCATTCTAGAAAAACAAGAGCAGGTTTGCATGTTCCATCCATAATCATGCATAGAAAGACACATGGATTATACCTGCTCCAGCACAATGAGCTTTGCCCACTATGAATAATTCTTAATGAATAGGTTGTACTATTCTTCCATAATTTTTGCCAAATATAAGAAGTTGCTATCAATAAACATTTGTTATGGGAAATATCTATTATTGCCATGATATGGAAATAGGTAGCTCTGTGACATATACTTCCTTAGTGTGGATTCAATGAAGTGGGGTCATCTTTACTGAAATAGGTCACTCATTGAAGATAGAAAGAATATGTCAAAAGTACACTGTTCATAAAATGTTTTATGAAAAGATGGGAAATTTATTGTGTGCAACATTCACTAGCCAAAACAAATGGTAGGTAAATGCATTTGCCAATGGGATAAAGAATTAAAATACACTCCAGAAAAGGGAGGCATTTTAAAATTATTATATTAAGATATATTATATTAGGATACCATAGTTATCTTTTCTTTTCAGAGATGTTTAATTTTCTGTGCTGTATATGAGCACATCTCATAATGCTGTGATTTTAACAAGGTATAAATGATGCCCCCAGGGTTCAGTTTCTGGAAGTTTGGGCAACAGAGTGGCAGTGAGAGAGACATCGTGTAATCTTTTAAAGGTAGAGCTAAGGCAAGGAAGTTAGCTAATTGGAGGTTCTGTTATTGGATAGAATGAATGTTGTTCTCTCAGGATCTCATTAGAAAGGAAAAGAATAAATTATAAAAGAGCAGGTGTGGCTCATTATTTTTTTCCCTGACTTCTTTTCACAGCACGCAATTGCTTCTTTTTGCACAATGGGAGCTGTGGTGTCACTCACCTTAAGGCATTCACTAGAGCTGAGCAGAAGCAGAACAGTGCACTTACACTTCCCAAACTGTGAGTTTAATTAACTTCTTTACCTTGCAAGCTATACAGCCTCAGGTATTTTGCTGTAGCAACACAAAATAAAATAATACACACACTCTCTAGAGAAGACAACTAAAATGTAACTCAGCTTTGATATTAAACTCAAGCCAGAGTCTTTGTTGGCTATATTCTTGATTGAAAGAACCAGGAACAACAAAATAATACACAATTTGTTTGCTTCCACTGAACCCTGAATATAGCAATGTAATGGGGGAAGACAAAACACAATGATATAAAGTAATAAAAATAAGTCAGCATAGAAAGAAAATAAAATGCATACACCTTGGTGTGTGTGGGCTCATCAGAGAAATACGGTGTTTTCTATGATAAGGGGCAGATTACTCTGTGGAAGAAGTTAGGTTTGTCTTCTGTGTATTGCTTCACACTCTGACAAAAATTTTCCATTATTCTACTTCCCATTGGGGGTAAAACATTGGTCCTTTTACCCTTTCTGGTAGCCAAACAGTCTTTAAAATCTTCCTCTTGCCTGGAGCAGGCTGGAAGCCTGGGGAATCATATCAAGGGTTAAGATCTCATAGAACAAATTGTCAGTTTCTGCAATGAACTATGAAATTTTAGTTTCTTAATGTTTGATCTTGGTCAGTTCCATGCATAAGAAAGCACATCGAAAATATTGTACTAAAACTGTAGGCCTTTGTTATCCCATTCATGAAATGACCCCGATGTCCCAGACATTTAAATACTTGGTCTGCAGTAAGTGATGCTGTTTGGGTAGGTTTAGGATCTGTGGCCTTACTGGAGGAAGTATATTACTGAAGGAAAGTTTTGAGTTTTAAAGCTGTAGACTATTTTCTATCTCTACCACATCCTTACAGTTCAAAATATCTAGTATATATAAAGAACTAAAGAAGCTGAAAAAAAGCAAACCAAGTAATCCAATTAAAAAATGGGGAACAGAGCTAAACAGAGAATTCTCTGTAGAGGAATATCGAATGGCATAGGAACACTTAAAGAAATGCTCAACCTCATTAGCCATTAGGGAAATGCAAATCAAAATGACCCTGAGATTTCACCTTACACCCATCAGAATGGCCAAGATGAAAAACTCAAGTGACAACACTTGCTGGAGAGGTTGTGGAAAAAGTGGAACCCTCCTCCACTGCTGGTGGGAATGTAAACTTGTACAACCACTCTGGAAATCAATCTGGTGCTTTCTCAGACAACTAGGAATACCACGCAATATCCAGCCATACCACTCCTAGGCATATATCCAAAAGAGGCTCAAGTACACAATAAGGACATTTGTTCAACCATGTTTGTAGCAGCCGGGAACCACACAAGGAGAGCAACAGAACCAGAAAATTTGAACATAGGGAACTTCCCAGAGACTCATACTCCAACCAAGGACTATTCATGGAGATAACCTAGAATCCCTGCACAGATGTAGCCCATGGCAGTTCATTGACCAAGTGGGTTCCACAGTAATGGGAAGAGGGACTGCCTCTGACATAATCTGATTGGCCTGCTCTTTGATCACCTTCCCCTGAAGGGGGAGCAGCCTTACCTGGCCACAGAAGATGACAATGCAGCCACTCCTGATGTGATCTGTTAGACTAAGATCAGAAGGAAGGAGAAGAGGACCTCCCCTATCAGTGGACTTGGGGAGGGGCATGTGTGAAGAAGGGGGAGGTAGGATGGGATCGGTAGGGGAGGAGGGAGGGGCCTTATAGGGGGATACAAAGTGAATAAAGGGTAATTAATAATAAAAAACCAAAATGTCATTATATAATTATTCCAGCTCCCGTGACATCTGCCAGACGTGCTATTCCGTCTCACAGAAACATCCCTCTTGAACCATAATATCAAATAAACCCTTATTTTATAAGTTGCCAGTTCATGATATTTTAGGATAGCAACAGAAAAGTAATAAAGCATTTTTGTGTGGTAAGTTAAATTTGCTAATGTAGTACAGGAACCAATTTCTTAATTTCTTTACACTGAGATATCATACAACTGAAACGAATTATTAGTTATTACATTGAAACTAAAATGGTTCATTTATTATGTTTGGGTTTTGTCAGTCATTTTCCTAATTTTAAGTTTTGTTGTGTACAGCAGATAAGCTTTTGCCACATGCAATTCTATGTCTGTAGTGTATTTTTAAGGAAGAATGGTTTCTCTAGAGGTCTTTTTCTTTCTGTTCTTGCAAGGCAGAACCTGGTTGGAATTATTTTTCTGTTTCTGTTCAAGAAAGCTCACAGGGGTACCAATCTCAGAGGATAATATTTTCTCCCCAGAGCAAACAGCCATGCTTTATGCCCATGTCAATGAGAATAAAATGTCTTTCTGGAGCAGAAGGCTAGGATTTTAACTTCATATCATAAAATAGTTATGGTCCCCGAGAGCAGTTTCTGTCCTCTCATGTGACCCATAGTCTGTGTAGAAGCCGCATGACCCTCTGCTCATCATCATGTGATAATCAGTGCTCAAGAAATAGGGAGAGATTGGGAGGGAATAAAGAAGGGGGCTACTGCTGGGACACAAGGTAAAAAACCTGTGATTAATATAAAAAAATAAAATTTAACAAAAAAAAAAGAAATTGGTGTAAAACACTGGCTCTCTGAATCCCATTGTTTCTGTCACTTTGTGTCCAGCCCATGTCTCTTGACAGCCACCAGACATGAAACTGGATCAGACTCTGTCCCAGGCTAGTAAAATATGTGCTCAGATACCTCAGAGTCCTGAGGAATTTCCTGTGCTTCCTGCTTGAGAACCAGTTGTGTTTCAGTGAGCCCACCTTATATAAGTATTGTTGTGAGGCATTTGCTAAGAAACCCTGAACTCTACTAATATTCTGTTTCAATTAGGTAGCCTAAAGATCCCTCAGGACATTATGGTTGGTCTAGTATGTTATTTGTCCTCAAAATGCCATGATAAATGATTCTGATTGGATTATCCACATTTTTTCCATCCCGAGTTCCCACTCAAATTTCCCTTCTTTCAGTCAGTATCACAATTAGTTTTTGTTGTTAAATCTGAAGTATTTCCCCAGTACTAACAATTTTCCTAAGCTCCTGAGATAATTTCTACTTGTGATTCACTTTAAGTTGCCTGAAAAGTATAAATATATAAATTATTGTTCCCTTAGTAACATGTAAATTTCTTGTATTTCAATGAAAGGGGAAAAAAAAACACATTTTTAATAAAGATTTGTTGTTATGGTTTTTCCTTTGACCCTCCCCCCCAAAAAAAAACCAAATAAACAAACATGGATCACGGGCTCTGGTGAACACAACTAAGCAGATAGTCATAGCAAATGTGCACGACATTATAATTTAATGTAATTTTGCACTGCACATCACAGTTGAACAATGACTGTGGAAAGCACAAGTGTGTATGAATGACCCTAAAGACTTGTCCTAGAAAATGAACTGCATGGTTTTTACAGTACTAAATCCTATGGTATAAAATCATATACTGTACAGTAGAGCCTCTTATTTATTTTTTGTTTTTGTTTTTCACTAAGCTCTGTGCACTTCAGCATTTTTTTCTTTTTTATAAATTTATTTTCTATTAATAACAGTTTATTCACTAATTAATAGGTCAACATTACATCATTTACTTATAAATTCATATCCTTTTGCTAAAGGGTGAAATTAAAACAATGAGTTCTACTCATTTGACTCCTCCCAAGTTTGAAGAGAATTATGAAACAGTCATACCGGTGCTTTGGGAAGGAAGACCTTTAGGCTTTATCACTCTAACTCAGCACAAGCACCTCTAACCCCGTTCCATTGTGGTTCACAATAAATCTTACTCCTACTATGACAATTGACACATACTGACTCTTTTACATTTTCTTCTTACAGAGGAAAGGAAAACATATCAAATCCAAATAAAAAATCATTAAAACACCAGTAAAGTTAGTACTGACATTCTAATCCAGATATAATTTTCCACAGAAGCCATGCTCTTTCCTTAAACAAACTTTTCTATTTGTGATACAAATATTTCTTATTAATACCCCTAATGAAACATACAAAAAATAATAAAATCAAAGAAAAACAAATTAGGTTAGGACAAAACCAACAAAAAGAAGGAAAAGAGCCCAAGAAAATGCACAAGAACAGATATAGAAAGATACACTCATTCACACATTAGAGATTCCATAAAAAACACAAAACTGAAGGTTGTTATATGTATATGTATATCAAGTCCATGTGAGATTCTGTAAGCTACCAAATGAGAAATGAGTAAGTATAGCAGAATGTCATTAAGAGTCATTTTACTGAAACATTCCTTTTGGTATTTTCCCATATTCCTGGATGATCAAGATATTCTTCTTGTCTATATGTCTATTTGAGTGAGTATATACCATGTGTGTCTTTCTGCTTCTGGGACAGCTCACTCAGGATGATCTTTTCCAGGTCCCACCATTTACCTGCAAATTTCATGATTTCCTTATTTTTCATTGCTGAGTACTATTTCATTGTGTAGATGTACCACAATTTCTGAATCCATTCTTCAGTTGAGGGGCATCTAGGCTGTTTCCAGCTTCTGGCTATTACAAATAAAGCTGCTACAAACATGGTTGAACAAATGTCCTTATTGTGTACTTGAGCCTCTTTTGGATATATGCCTAGGAGTGGTCCTACTAAAATTTGTACTTCTAAAGAAACTAATCAAGAGAGAGGACCCTTACTAAAATGCTCAATCCCCATCCCTAAAGGCAAAGAGGAAGGACATCAGAAGAAGAAGAAAACAGGAAACAAGCTAAAAACCCGCCTCTGAAAGGCTCTGCCCTGCAGACTATTAAAGCAGAAGCTGAGACTTATGGCCAACTGTTGGGCAGTGTGCATGGAATCTTATGTAAGAAGTGGGAAATAGTAAGATCTGGAGAGGACAGGAACTCCACAAGGAGAGCAACAGAACCAGAAATTTGAACACAGGGAACTTCCCAGAGACTCATACTCCAACCAAGTACCATGCATGGAGATAACTTAGAACCCCTGCACAGATGTAGCCCATGACAGTTTAGTGTCCAAGTGGGTTACATAGTAATGGGAAGAGGGACTGCCTCTGACATAATTTGATTGGCCTGCTCTTTGATCACCTTCCCCTAAGAGGGGAGCAGCCTTACCTGGCCACAGAAGATGCTAATGCAGCCACTTCTGATGAGAATTGATAGACTAAGATCAGAAGGAAAGAGAGGAGGACCTCCCCTATCAGTGGACTTGTGGGGGGGGGACATGCATGAAGAAGGGAGTGGGAGGGTGGGATCGGGAGGGGAGGAGGCAGGGTCTTATTGGGGGATACAAAGTGAATAAAGTGTAATTATATATATATCCATGCTCTTGTGTATCGGAAGGCCTAATTTAAATCTAGCAATATGTGAATAACCCATCAATTCACCAGAATTATAAATTTATTCTATCTTGAGATATTCTGAATAAAAACATTCTAAGTATTTTTTTTTGTACAAAAAAAAAAAAAAGATATTCTTCTTGGATATTACTCATCCAAGAAGCAACAGTTCTGATGTCTGTCACATAGTATAGGCCTTAAACAAAACCCTACACTGTTTGGTGACTCCTTGTTTTCAATACCTGAGTAGTACTTCATTGTATAAATGTACCACAGTTTCTGTATCCATTCTTCAGTTGTGGGACATCTGGGTTGTTTCCAGTTTCTGACTATACAAATGAAGCTGCTATGAACATAGTTAAGCAAATGTCCTTGTTGTACAGTTGAACATTTTTCAGGTATATTCTCAGGAGTGATATGGTTGGGTCTTGAGGTAGCACTATTCCAAATTTTCTGAGAAAACACCAGATTGATTTCCAAAGGGAATTTATAAGTTTGCATTCCCACCAGCAATAGAGGAGTATTCCCCTTTTCCATAGTCTCATCAACATGTGTTGTCACTGAGTTTTTTATCTTAGCCATTTTGAGAGGTATAAGATAGAATATCAGAGTCATTTTGATATGCATTTTCTTGATGACTAAAGACATTGAAATTTTTTTAATTTAATTTTTTATTAATTACAGTTTATTCACTTTGTATTCCAGCTGTAGCCCCCTACTCATCCCTTCCCAATCACATCCTCCCTCCTTCATCTTCTCCCATGTCCCTTCCCAAGTCCACTGATAGGGAAGGTCCTCATCCCTTTCCCCCTGACCCTAGCCTATCAGGTCTACTGGCTGCATTGTCTTTCTCTGTGGCCTGGTAAGGCTGTTTCCCCTTTAGGGGGAGGTGATCAAAGAGCCAGCCACTAAATTCATGTCAGAAAACATCCCTGCTCCAATTATTAGGGAATTGCTTCTCTGCCATTCGGTATTCCTCTGATGAGAATTCTTTGTCTAGCTCTGTACCCCATTTTTAACTAGATTATTTAGTTTGTTATTGTTTATTTTTTAAGATTTTATGTATTTTAGATATTAGCTCTCTGTCTAATGTAGGGTTGATGGAGATCTTATCCCAGTCTGTAGGCTGTTATGTTGTTCAATTGACAGTGTCCTTTGCTTTACAGAACCTTTTCATTTTCATGAGGTCCCATTTATTGTTGATCTTAGAGCCTAGACTATTGCTGTTCTGTTTAGAGAGCTGTCTCTAGTATGAATGAGTTAAAGTATCTTCCCCATTTTTTCTTCTAATAAATTTAGTGCCTATCAGTGGACTTGGAAAGGGGAAAGGAGGAGATGAGGGAGGGAGGATGGGATTGGGAGGGAATGAGGGAGGAGGATACAAAGTTAATAAACTGTAACTAATATTTAAAAAAATAAAAATAAAAAATAAAGAAGAAAAAAATTTAGTGTGCCTGGTTTTATGTTGAGATTGATAAATATGGATCTATTTTCATTTTTCTACATGTAGACATCCAGTTAGACCTGCACCATTTGTTGAAGATGCTGTATTTTCTCCATTGTTTGGCTTAGGTACTTTATCAAAAATCAAATGCCTATAGGTGTGTGGGTTTATTTCTTGGTCTTCAATTTGATTCCATTGATCCGCCAGTCTGTTTCTCTGCCAATACCATGCTGTTGCTATATAGTACAGCTGGAGATCAGAGATGAAGATACCTTCTTAAGATCTTTTGTTGTATAGGAATGTTTTAGCAATTCTTTTTTTTTTTTTCATATGAAGTTGAGAATTTTACTTTAAGGTCTATAAAGATTTATGTTACTATTTGGATGAGAATTGCATTGATTTTGTACATTGCTTTTTGCATTTTAATTTATTTATTTAATTTATTTTTTATTAATTACAGCTTATTCAGTTTGTATCCTAGCTTTAGCTCCCTTCCTCATCTCCTCCCAATCCCATCCTCCCTCATGTCCTCCCACACCCCTCCAAAAGTACACTGATAAGGGAGATCTTCATCCACTTCCCTCTAACCCTAGCCTATCAAAACTGGCTGCATTTTCTTTCTCTGTGGTCTGGTGAGGCAGCTCCCCTCTCAGGGTATGTAATCAAAAAATGAGAAACAGAGCTAAACAGAGAATTCTCAATAGAGGAATATCGGATGACACTGAAACCCTTAAAGATGTTCCATGAGCATGGGAGATCTTTCCTGTTCTGATATCTTCTTCAGTTTCTTTCTTCAGAGACTTGAAGTTGTTGTTTAGGAATTTCACTTGCTTGGTTACAATTACACCAAGATAAAATATGTTTTTGTAGCTATTGTGAAGGGTGCTGCTTTCCTAACTTGTTTCTCAGCCTGTTTCTTATTTGCATACAGGAGGGATACCAATTTCTTTGAGTTTTTTTTTTTTTTTTTTTTTTTTTTTTTTTTTTTTTTTTTTTTTTTTATTCAGTCACTTTGCTGAAGGTGTTTATTAGTTATAGGAGTTCTCTGGTAAAAATTATTATGGTCACTTACGCATACTGTCATATTAGCAGCAAATAGTGATACTTTTGCTTCTTCCTTTCCAATTTTTAAGCATTTCATCTCCTTTAGTTGTCTTATGCCTTAGCTAGGATTTCAAGTACTCTACTGAAGAGATACGGAGAGAGTGGGCAGCCTTGTCTTATCCCTGAACTCAGTGGAATTGCTTCGAATTTTTCTCCATTTAATCTGATGTTGGCTATCAGTTTGGTGTATATTGCTTTTATTATGTTTAGTATGAACCTTGTATCCCTGATCTCGCCAGGACATTTATCATGAAGGGGTATTGGACTTCATCAAAGGCTTTTTCTGCATGAGATAATCATGTGATTTTTTTTCTTTCCGTTTGTTTTTATGGTGGCTTACATTAATGGATTTTGGGTCATTATTTTCTTGACCCATTTTTCATTCTGTAGTGAGTTGTTCATTTTCCATGAGTTTCTGTAGTTTTTATTGTTGTCAATATCCAGCTTTAACCTATGTTGGTCAGATAAGATGGTGGGGTTTACTTTTTTTTCTGTTGAGACTTGTGCTTTGTCTGAATATGTGGTAATTTTGAAGTTTCATCAACTGCTGAGAAGAAGGTGATATATTCTTTTGTGTTTGTGTGAAATGTTCTATAAACACTATGTCCATTTTGTTTATGGCACCTGTTAGCTCTAGCATATCTTTGTTTAGTTTTTGTCTGGATGACATGTCTAATGGCCAGAGTAAGATATTGAAGTCTCCAGCCCTCACTGTGGGAGTGTCGATATGTGATTTAAGCTGTATTAGTTTTTCTTTTGTAAACATGGTTGCCCTTGTGTTTGCTGCATAAATACTAAGAATTTGAAATGTCTTCTTCATGGATTTTTCTCTTTAGGGAATATATGGCATCCTTCTCTATCCGTTCTGATTATTTTGATTTAAAGTTTAATTTGTCAGATACTAAAATAACTACACTGGCTTGCTCCGTAGGTCCACTTGCTTTGAATATCTTTTTTCTATTTTATTATTTTTCCATATCTATTCTTGATGTTAAGGGATATTTCTTAGATGCCACAGAAGGAAGAATCTTGTTTTTGCATATATTATCTAAATATATGTCTTTTTATTTGGGAATTGAGACCACTGATATTGAGAGTTAGCAATGAGCAGTGTTTAATTTCCAATATTTTACTAGTCTATCTCTCTTTCTCTATTTATTTCTCTCTCTTGATTTGCTGTTTGTGGGTTGTTTATCCCCTCCCCATTTCCTCATAAAAAGGAAGCTCTCTTTCCCATCCCACCCAGCTAATCAAGTTGCACCAGGACTGAGCATTCCCTCTTCTCCTGTGTCTTGGCAAGTCAGTCCTTTCAGGGGAAAGTGAACAAAAAGATGGCAGGTGAGTCCATGTCCAATGCAGTCCTTTCTAGAGGACCCACATGAGGCCTAAACTTCCCACCTGCTGCATCTTTATAGAGGCCTAGATTCATACATGGTTCTTGGCTGATGCTTCAGTCTCAGCAAGCTCCTCCTGGGCCCTGGTTAGTTGGCTCTGTTGGTCTTCTGTGGAGCTCCTGTCACCTCCAGGCAATTTTCTCTTTTCTCCCAGTTTTTCACAAGACACTCAACACATCACCCAGTGTTTGGCTGTGAGTCTCAGCATCTGTTTTGAGGAGCTGCTGGGTGGAACAACCCTGTCAGGCTCCTGTCTGCAAGCTTAGCAGACCATTGTTTGTAGTGTTGGGGATTAGCACGGTCTGATAGGGTGAGATTTGGTTGGGCCAGGCATTGGCTGAGCATTTCCGTAATCTCTGCTCTGTCTTCATCCTTGCACCTTGTAGGTAGGGTAAATTTTATGGCAAAGTTCTTATGCTAGGAGACTAGTATGATTAATGGGAGTCCTCTAGAGTCTCTATGGCCTCTGCTACTAGGAGTGTCTGCTTGAGTACCCCTCATATCTTCCCAGGAGCCTACCCTGACTTAGAACCCCAGCTTGTCAAAGAGATGCCCCAACCATCAGTTTCTCTTTTCTCTATAGTCCTGTTCTCTTGCCCTTGCTCCCCCCTGGTATGTTCTCCACCCTCTTAACTCTCTGTACCCCTTCTCCTACCTTGTTCCCTCTCTTCAGCCACTAACTCTGCCTACTCTATCTTCCTTTCTGAGTGACATTTTTGTATCCTGCCTTGGATCTTCCATGTTACTCATCTTCTTTGAGTCTGTATAGTATACTTATCCTGTACTAAATGGCTAAAATCCACTTATAAGTGAGTGTATACCATGAGTGTCTTTCTCCTGCATCATACCTGAGCCCTATGACCAATGCTGTGAGACAGAATCTGTTCTCAGCTCTGGTCTATACAAGATCTGGCAAAAGTGTACATTCCCTCCTGACTGTAGCAGACCCTTCAATTTTATAAGGTAAACGTTTTGCCTTCTTTCATGCCAATAGACAGTTTAGTAAAAAATGGTTTAAATGGGGCTTTGAGACTGGAACTGTAATTCCTGAGTAAAATACTTGTCTTGTATTAGCCAACACCTTAGGTTTGAATCTTAGGAATAAAAGAAAAAAGAATGAAAGTAGGTGGAGACTATTTTAATTACTTTTTAAAATTTTATACATGCATTCAGATTACACAAGCCTCTGCTCTTTATTTCTTACTTACCCCTATCAAACACCTCCTCCCACCTGTGTTTTTTTCCCAAGTGTATGACTTAATCCTCAGTAGTCACTGAATTTTACCCTTGCATGGTATTTACCAGTTTCAGTGTTATATATTTGATATATGCAGAAGGACAGAATGAAGCCTGTTTGCAAACAGTTGCTAGCCTAGTATGTAATGACAATATGAAACATGTGAAGAAGGAAAGCAAACTAGAGATCAATATGGTTAATATTAAAATTAGATTTGTACATGGAAGGAACAACTGTAAGAAGGAAGCAAAAGAAGCTTTCATTCAAAGAACTGGATCTGTTATATTACTACTTAGTAATCTTTCATTTTCATACATATTATGTAATTTTAAAATGTCAGTAGCTCTTTTTGGTAAGAATCATATTCATCATGTAACTGATGAGGCTCTGGAGGCAGTCAAGGCTCTATCAATGACTGCTTTCACCAAAAACAACTGCTCTCCTCTAGGTTCTCGGTATCTTAGTTAATCGCTGTAGGAAACCAGACATATGCCTTTTAAAATTATCTTTCCATGTCAGAAAATAATCATAAAATTGCATTGTATTTCCTATGATCTTCAAGTCTCTGATTCTGAACTGTGTTTGCTCATCTTTTTTTTTTTTTTTTTTTTTTACTTAGGAGGTATCCAAAGCAGACAATTAAATTCATTTTATTTCATGGGTATGAATATTTTGCCTGCATGTATTTATGCATACCACAGACATGCCTGTTGCCAGTGCAAGTCAGTTGTAGGCATAGTGTTCTCTAGAAATGAGGATACTGATGGCTGTGAGCCACCCTGTGACAGAACCCAATGGGTCATCTTCAAGATCAGCAGGTGCTCTTAATCATTGATCCATATGTGTAGTATCCACATATCCAAAGTAGTCAAACATTTTTTTTTACAATTTGTTCATTTTGTATTCCAGTTGTAGCCCCCTTCCCTCATCTCCTTCCAGTCCCACACTCCCTCTTTCTTCATCCCCTATCCCTTTCCCCTAGTTCACTTTTTTTGTTTCTTTTTAAAATGTATTGTTCTTATCAGAACTGACTGTATCCTCTTCTTCTGAGTGTAGGCTAGGGTCATTTGAGGGCTAGACTTTATGTGTACATCTTCATACATGAAGTGATCATAGATTTATTTCATTTATTTACTTTCTTATTTTACAATTTCTATCAACCTTCCCAAATATCCTCTCTTAGCCCTGTTCCCTTCCCAGCAAACTCTTTGCTGAGTCATTATCTTTTTTAAAAATTCTTTATTAATTACACTTTATTCACTTTGTATCCCCCCTGTGGTTCCCTCCATCCTCCTGTCCCAATCTCTACCTTCCTCCACACTCTGCATGCATGCCCCTCCCCAAGTCCACTGATAGGGGAGGTCTTCTTTTCCTTCCTTCTGATCCTAGTCAATTAGGTCTCATCAGGAGTGGCTGCATTGTCTTCTTCTGTGGCCTGGTAATGCTGCTCCCCCCTCAAGGGGAGGTAATTAAAGAGCAGGCCAATCAGTTCATGTCAGAGACAGTCCCTGTTCCTATTACTATGGAACCCACTTAGATACTGAACTGCCATGGGCTACATCTGTGCAGGGGTTTTAGGTTATCTCCATGCATGGTACTTGGTTGGAGTATCAGTCTCAGGAAAGACCCCTGTGCTCAGATTTTTTGGTTCTGTTGCTCTCCTTGTAGAGTTCCTGTCCTCTCCAAATCTTACGTTTCCCACTTCTTTCCTAAGATTCCCTGCATTCTGTCCAAAGGTCTCAGCATTGATAGTCTGCAGGGCAGAGCTTTTCAGAGGTCCCCTCTGTCAGGTTCCTGACTCATTATCTTTAAGACTGACCTTCATCTACCCAAGTCAAATTGTGTTTTTCAGACTGAGGATAGGTGATTGGATTCAGTCCAAATGTACCCTTGCGATGTGCATGACTATGCTTTGAAATGTCTGTTGAATGTTTCTCGGCTTTGCTTGTCATCTTTTAAGAGTCTCAAATCAGATTCATATCCTCTCTATGTACATTTTCTCTGATGCATGTCCACATTCTCTGTAAAATAGTATGTTGCTATCACCATAAATACAAACTCATACATATTCAATGACTGCCTTGAAGGCAAGATTCCAAATATCTAAGTATGCACTTGAACTTTCTCAAGTTATTCCATTACTGAATGCAGTCCTATAGATTTAAGATGATTTTTTAAATATTTGTGGGTCTGGTAAATCTTAGGATGGGAAAATTCTGTTTTATTTTACTCTTATTGACATTACCCAATATATGTGTAACTTGATTCATACCCTGAATTGATATAAAGGTAAAGTTCTTTGAAACTGTGTTAAATGACTTCATGCATGGGTATAAGGAAAACACACATATCAGATATTATCACATATTTCAATGTATGTGCTGATTTTTGAACGGTCAAAGCTTCATACACTCACCATTGCAGTCACTGCTTCCCCAAGCACAATGGCAATCCTATGCTGGAAGATAGGCCTGATTGGCCTGCTGGTTGATCACCGCCCCCTGAGGGGGGAGCAGCCTTACCAGGCCACAGTAGAGCACAATGCAGCCACTTTTGATGAGAACTGATAGACTAAGATCAGAAAGAAGGAGAAGAGAACCTCCCCTATCAGTGGACTTGGGGAGTGGCATGCATGCAGAAAAGGGAGGGAGGGTGGGATCAGGAGGGGAGGCAGGAGGGGCTTATGGGGGGATACAAAATTAATAAAGTATAATTAATAAAAAACTTAAAAAAAACTAATAAAAAAACCCCAAACTTTAAAAATAAGGGTGAATATAAGGAGTTGGAACATATTTCTGATCTAAAATTTGCAATCTCTTTTTTCTATGTGCCAAAGTCTGAACTTGGTATTTTATAAACTTCTCTGGTTTCTATAAAGCAATAAAATCACAGCTGTAATGGTCTTTATCTTAAATAAAGTTAGTTCCTAAGGAGCTTCTCTTTCTTTTCCATAAAGCACATGAGCTTGTTAGAAGATTAGGCCAGTGCCATACTGTCCAACTCTTCTGTGGAGTAATGGATGTTGGCCTGACAGCAAGCTGAAAACACACACACACACACACGCACATATATATATATATATATATATATATATATATATATATATATATATATATATATATATATCTAGACCACTAAACAGCGTTATTAATATTAAATAAAATAACTTTCTGGCCATCATAATTAAACACCTACTCTGGAGTTCTTAGGGAAGACAAAAAAATGTGACTTGGTGACTTTATCACTGATGTATATGCCCTCTGTTTGCTGACAGCCATATCAGAGAGTTGGTAATCAGTTAGCAATAGTATCTTGTTTTATATTACTTCTGTAAAACTCAAAGTTTACGTTTTCAAGTTGTGTATATATTTTGTAACACTGAACAGAGTTTGTGTACATTTTGGAGAACTTAGAGACATTTTCTCCCAACCTAGTGTGTATGAAAAACTTACTACTTAGAAAAAGAGATGAGCATGTTCAATTTTATTCCTATGTACTTGTTACTAATTTTAAATTCAACTCCAATAGCTTTTATTATAATACTTCACAATATATTCAGATGATCATTCAATATTTTATAAAATATATTTCAAATGGCATTGATTTTCCTCTGTGTTTTATATAACTGCATTTCTGCTGAGCTCTTTAAATTAAAACAACTTTCCCCGATGGCACATAGACTTATTCACTAAGAATTTATTATCAATGGTCATGAAATACAGTTATTTCCCTCAAGGTTTGTCCTCTGCACTAATTGGTGCTTGTTTCATTAGCATATTTTCCTTGTTAGCTGTCTTTGGGTTCTTTTGTTCATCACGCATCTGTTCTCTAGTTGCTCTGCACTCTTCACCATTTATCAGATATGTAACTGTGCCTTGCTGTCAGCACCTTCATCCACAACAACAAATCTGAGGCAGCAATATTCCCAGAGGTTTTTGGAATTGTTGCTGCTACTAAATGCCTAGCACACTGACAAATAATTGTGATATCCTTGCTATCTTCATTATGCTAAATTGTTAACTATGGTGAACCATAACTAGTAAATACCCTGCATTTTTAATATATATTTACAAAAAATGAAAATTGCAACATATTTTTTCTGGCTGATCCAATTGCATTAATGATAGCTATATCATGTTGGTTTTATACATAGACTTCATAATGTCAATTTATATTTTCTATTATGCATTATACATAACTGGAATGACAAATAACAAGCATCAAATAGTAGAAATTACTTATTTTAACACAACTTTGACATTTATTTAAGCTTAATGTCAAGAATAACTGAAATATGTTTTGATTGCATATGTCTTTGTACCATAGGAGAATCATAAGCTATATAGTTCTCACATTCAGAAATTCCAAAAATGTAGGCTTAGATTTTTCACTAAACCTACTTTATTTAGGGTTCTTAGAGAGCTGTACTTACCTTCCAAGAAAATTAGTAGGGAAAAGGGTTGTAGGCCTCTTTTATCTACTTCCTGCTGATGAGTCCCCATGGGTCTTTTGAAAATTACCAAACTCAGTCATCAGAATACCAGCAGTCCAGCCTAAAAGCCAATACCAAGAAGCAACAGGAAGTCAGCAAAGCTGCAAGACTTGTTGGAAGTTCTCTGGAATGCTTCTCTCTGCGAAGTCAAGTGTTGAAGCAGGAAGACCAGCTCAGCTATGTGGATCCAGAAAAATGATGCCTCACTATGTGTGGCCTCGATATATCACCTTTGCTCAGAGTCTACCCACGGATGTTCTCAGCTAGCCAAAGTCACGCCCCTCTCACTTGAAAGCTCGTAGCAAAACATCACAAAAAACATTGAAAAATTATTCTCTCACAACTAACAAGGCATATGGTTGGCTTGTTTTTGATTGAATGAAACATTTAAAAATATTGGATGTAGTCTGTGTTCAATTGAAGGTCTCTTGTCACTTATCCTCATGGAAATTAATCACTCATGAGCTTTTACATGCAATGTGTGAAAGGGTTACCAACCTGGTTTAAGACTGATTTTCTATTTTTTTTCATTTTAAATATTGTACAACATGATAATAAATGTTCAAGAATTAGAAATAATATGAGATTTGAAACACAAGAATTGAGGAAGGAGTAGGCTTGGTATCACTTCTGAGCAAAACGTGGTATATATACTCTTAAAATTTAATAAAAAAAATGTATTATCTAAAATACATGGAGTAAGATAGGAATGAGGGGTTTTGTTGAGAAATTCCTGAATGATTCTAAATCAGATAACATGAATTTATTTTGCTTTTCTCAGTATATATTTCATAACATTTCTTGAAGACTGAGATTCACAGTTTATTTTAATCTCTTCATATATCTAAATACAAATGGAATGAAAACCTACAACTCTAATTAGACAACCAAAGTTTACTGTCCATCATACTGGAGCAAAAGTGAAGTCATTAATTTCATAGCTTGTCATTAATTGCATATGCTTTGATACTTATGTGACTTATTTTTGAAGCTACTCTAAACAACAAAATAATATTTTACTAATATCATACAACGTACTTATGTGTTGAAACACTGTTTTTTAAAAAAAATAATTGAAAGTGAGTCACTTGATCTACCTATGGAATGTTGTGTATGACATATCTCTCTGTTCTGCAATTCTGTCTTGGTTAGAGCATTACATTCTATGATGAGTTATTGACACTTCAGTGTGCTAGAATAATTGTCAAAACCCATCTTGCTTATCTCCATGGGGAGGGGCATGTGTGAAGAAGGGGGAGGAAGAGTGGGCCTGGGAGGGGAGGAGAGAAGGGCTTATGGGGGTATACAAAGTGAATAAAGTGTAATTAATAAAATAAAATTTAATTAAAAAAATAAGACATGAAAAAAAAAACATATTGGGCTTAAGTTCCAATGTCTAAAAAATAAAATTTCCTACTACCAATGTCCATCTCATTTGTCCTTCTGGATGAGGACTGAGCATCTTCCCTAGGCTCTTCTTGCTCTTTAGCTTCTTTAGGAATAACGATGTTAATATGTTTATCCTATATTATATGGCTAATACACACTTATGAGTGAATATATACCGTATGTGTGTTTCTGCTTCTGGGATACCTCACTCAAGGTGAAATTTTTCTAAATCCTACAATTTGCCTGCAAATTTCATGATTTCCTTGTTTTTAGTAGCTGAGTAGTATTCCATTTTGTAAATGTACTACAATTTCTGTATCCACTCCTCAACTGAAGGACATCTGGGTTGTTGCCAGATTCTGACTATTATGAATAGAGCTGCTACACACATGGTTGAGCAAATGCCCTTGTAAAGTTGAGCATATTTTGGATATATCCCTAGAAGTGGTAAAGCTGGATCTTACGGTAGCACTATTCCTAATTGTCTCATAAAACTGAAAAGCTTCTGTGAAGCAAAAACACAGTCATCAGAACAAAACAACAGCCTACAGACTGTGGAAGGATTTTCACCAACCCTATATCTGACAGAGGGCTAATATCCTGAATATATAAAGAATACAAGGAGTTAAAAATCAATAAATCAAGTAACCCAATTAAAAATGGGGTACAAAGCTAAATAGAGAATTCTCAATAGAGGAATATTGAATGGCAGAGAAACACTAAAAGAAATGTTCAATGTCCTTAGTCATCATGGAAATACAAATCAAAACAACCCTGAGATTTCAACTTACACCCATCAACATGGCTAAGATCTAAAACTCAATTGACAACACATGCTGGAGAGGTTGTGGAGAAAGGGGAACCCTCATCTGTTGCTGGTGGGAAGGTAAACTTGTGCAAACACTTTGGAAATCAATCTGACTTTCTCAGGTAATCAGGAATAGTGCTAGCCCAAAATCCAGCTATACCACTCCTAGGCAGGAGAAGGTCCCCTATCAGTGAATTTGGGCAGGGGGATGTAAGGAGATGAGGGAGGAATGGTGGGATTCAGAGGGGGCTACAGTTGGAATACAAAGTGAATAAACTGTAATTAATAAAAATAAATAAATAAAAATTTGGAAGTAGGTTTTTTCCTACTAAAATGAAGCTGACAATATAGGATAAAAACTGTTGAAACATGGCCTGCATATGCATATTGCACTCATCGTTATAAAGTTACAGTATAGAATTATTGTCAAGTCATTGTCATGCTCAGTAGAATTGTTCTCCACTTTTATACTACTCATTAATATCTGTTGCACACACTTATACTGTTCTCTGAAGAGTAGATATTTTTAAAATTTTATTTATTACAATTTATTCACTTTGTATCCCTGTTGTAGGCCCCCTCTCATCGCTTCCTAGTCCAACCCAAGCTCACTCTTCTCCCCCTGTGCCCTTTCCCTAGTCCACTGACAGAGGACCTCCTCTTCTTCTATCTGACGCTATTTTATCAGGTCTCAACAGGGCTTGCTGTATCATCTTCCTCTGTGGCCTGACAAGACTGCATTCCCCAGGGGAACATGTTTTATAATACTTTTATAGAAATAATTCAGATGGCCAGAGATTTGCCTTTTATAATTTCTCATTTATGAAATGCATTTGGCATATTGTTCTGGTTATATAAATGTCATCACTACTTAGTTACAGGACATTATTACCCCAAGTCCATTATTACCCAGTACCTAGAGATACTAACTCTGTTCTTATTCCTTAAATTTTCCTGCTCTAGATATTTCACAGAGACAGAAACATTTAACAACATCTATGTGATTGCCATCTTTTACTTATCTTATGTTAGATCATATATCGACACTTCATTACTTTTATTACCAAATAATAAACTATTATTGTGTGGACACAAAAAAAAAAAAACAAAACAAAACAAAACAAAAAAATCACTTGGTTGGAGTATGATTTTCTGGGAAGTTCCCTGTGTTCAAATCATCTTGTTCTGTTGCTCTGCTTGTGGAGTTCCCGTCCCCTCCAGCTTCCCAGAAAATCATACTCCAACCAAGGACTATTCGTGGAGATGACCTGGAACCCCTGCACAGGTATAGCCCATGGCAGTTCAGTGTCCAAGTGGGTTACATAGTAATGGGAAGAGGGACTGCCTCTGACATAATCTGATTGGCCTGCTCGTTGATCACTTCCCCCTGAGGGGGGAGCAGCCTTACCAGGCCACAGTAGAGGACAATGCAGCCACTTTTGATGAGAACTGATAAACTAAGATCAGAAAGAAGAGGAGAGCCTCCCCTATCAGTGGATTTGGGGAGTGGCATGCATGCAGAAAGGGGAGGGAGGGTGGGATCGGCAGGGGAGGAGGGAGGGGCTTATGGGGTATACAAAATGAATAAAGTGTAATTAATAAAAAATTTAAAAAAACGCAAAAAAAAAGAAAAAAAAAGAGCACTATGTTCACTGAAGAACCAAGTTTGATTCCCAGCACCCAGTTAATAAATCTAGTCCCAGAGAATCCTATGGGCTATTTCAGCCTCTTTAGGAACTGCAAACACATGGTGCAGCATGCATATATACTAAATACCCACACACTTAAAATAAATGTTTAATTCAATTTAGAATTTTTTTTAAGAACCAGCAACCATACGCCTGTAACTTCAGTACATGAGTGTCATAATATTATAAGTGTCATGTCACTCTTATCTTCATAGTGAGTATGAGGACAGTCTGGACTATATGAAGTCCCGTTTAAAAGAATAAATAATTATCTTCATATATAATAACATTCTATCTCAAAAGTTATAGAAGAGGACAAGTCAGTGCAAATCTCATCATCAAAGAAATATCTTTTATCATTGGATAATTATTAATATAGAAAATAAGAACCTGAAAATGTTCAATCCTAAATGGAAGATTTATATGCTTTACTCTGTCCACAAGAGGGTGAAGAATAAGTATGGAAGAAGAGTTGGAAAGAGTATGAGAGCCAGTGGTTAATGGAAAAGGTAGTGGAACAGCTCTGGTTGCCAGCACAAGACTTACCCATGACTGGGCCATTCGAGATTTCATCATGGCACCCTGACCTCCAGCTGAGAAGCTTTTGGCAGTTAGCTGATAGCTGCTAAAGGAAGAAGAGTGTAACTTCTTTGTGGCTACGGCTCCTGGAAAGATTCCCATATCCCAGTAGATTCTCCTGAGTAGACAGTATTATATGCATGCACATGCTGACAGCATTAAATAGGACAGTGGGTTAAAAGCAGTATGTAAGTTCAATGGGGACAAGAGGTTCTTTAGTGGACTTAGAGAGACCTGTGGGGTCAATATTATCAAAGTGCATGACTAGCAAAGTACGTGAACTTTCAGATACAACACTAACCGAGTCAATTGCTTCTTAAAAAATCCCAAATAGAACTCTGGTGAGTGAGCAGAACTAAAAAGGCAAAATCTAGTCAATTTATAAAAAGGACACCCACTAATAATTAGAGTAGATATCTGATCATTTGAACTCTTTGGTAGTTTGACATTTGTAGCCCTTACAAAAAGGAATGAGGCATATAGAAACAAGGACTAATTATTATGCCAGATGGAGATTTTCACTTTTTATTTAACTTTCATAAAACGTCAGATTAAAAACTATTAGAATAAAATAAACTATGAAGAAAACCAGGCATAACATGGACCAGAACAATGGATAGAATGTTTTCTTAAATAGAATTTGAAAAGGATACCATTAATTTTCTTACATCCTCATTGAATGATACTTGAAAAAATGATTTACAAAATAAGTTATGCTAGACACTGTAAAAAGCAAATGGGGCGAACTTTTTCTTCCTGAAATAAGTGAAGCTACATTGTGTGTGAACTTCGCATGATGATTTCATTGTGCTTCACATTGTCTCTGATTTCCCCATTTCACTTAAATCATTGTAGCAATTTTTCTTTGCTTTGCCTCCTCTGCCAAACAGCTGATGTTATTTGAATTAAAAATGCAGCTGCCTTGATCAGTCTTTCAAGTTATATATGGAGTTAAAAAGTAAATTTTCAAGTACAAAAAAACTCATGAAATTATTCATCCCATGAGCTAATTTGAGATCTGGTTGTCGTTTTGTAGCTGTTTCCATTCCAATGCAGATGACGCTTTGTTCTTAGTATTGACTGTACCCTTCATTTTCTGGTTGGTACAGTTAAGTCAGACAGAAACATTACAAGCAAACTCATATTACATTAATGCAAAACTCTCATTATTCTAATTATAAGCATTAATATAATTAATACACAAGCAAATTCTAACACTCTTGCAAAATGTGTTACAAGTTTCTCTTTTCAATTTATATATCGTTCTTGCTGTTCTCATCTTTTTATGTTTCTAAGATGAAAATGGTTATAGAGAACAATCCCTAAGTTTTTGTGAATTAAGACATGGTGCTTAAAAGACACAAACTTTTTAAATAATTAGGCTAATGTTGGAAATTAATTTGTTTCATGTGATTGGAATAATCTTAGAAAATAATATAATTACTATGGACTTCTGATAGCTACGGAGAAATTGAAATTATTTTCTCCTGTCAAGTAATTATATTAGATTTGACTGAGAATTTTCTGCCAAAGTAATAACTGCCTAAAGAAAAATTGCATATTTAACTAGAAATGAATTATGATTACCCCTTTCTACTTGCCATCTCTAGTAGATTTTTCAAGAAAATGTGCATTTGACAAAATTCAACATCCATTCATGTTTAAAGACTTGGAGAGATCAGGGATACTAGACACATACATAAAGAGTAAAACCAATATACAGCAAACCTATAACCAACATCAAACTAAACAAAGAGAAACCTCAATCACTCCCACTGAACTCAGGGACAAGGCAAGACTGCCCACTCTCTCCATATCTCTTCAAAATAGTTCTTGAAGTCCTAGCTAAAGCAATGAGACAACTAAGGGAGATCAAAGGGATATAAATGGGAAAGGAAGAAATCAAAATATCACTCTTACAGATGGTATGATAGTATATGTGAGAGACCCCAAAAATTCAACCAGAGAACTCCTTCAGCTAATAAACACCTTCAGCCAAGTGACTGGATAAAAAAAATGAATTCCCATCTTAACGCCAATTTTCAGACTTTGCTAGGGTTGAATTAAATATAAAATTTATATTTTAACTTAAATCCATTTATTCAAAGGTTATGTTTTGAAATCCCAAATACCTCTATATTACTTGTAGTTTATACTGATATTTATAATCATTAACAAGTATATTGCATTTAAGTATTTATCATTTTTAAAGTGACCAAACCACATCTGTATAGATTTGTTTTATTCCAAATAAAGAAAACTAAGTATATGAGGGTACTTCAATTTGTGGCTCAAGATTAATTATTTCTACAGTAGCTATGGCATACAAAATACATTTTTTCAAATTTACATTTGAGTTCATGAATGCATTTAAAATAACAAGAATTTCTTAAGGCTCACTGTGACCACCCTCTTAGGACAAATGATTTCTGCAGAGATATTTCAAATTCTTATTTTTTAAATACCAAGTTGAAGTTTCTAGAAATACAACAATGTTTAAAAGCCATTCTCTAAATTTCAAAAGCATATTTAGAATTCAAAAACCTTACTTGGCATTTTGCTTAAAATTCTATCTAAAGATAAATAACTTGAAGAGCTGATTATTTTTAGTAGGAATTTGTTTTTACTTCTGAGAACCCCTGAAGAATGTTAATAAACAATTTGAAAACCTGAAATAAGATATTTACCATGAGTGGAATTACTGTTTGTTTATTGATTCGGTGGTTCTAATTTCAAGGTACAGATGGTGTAATAGACTCTAACAGTGGTTCAGTGCTCACACTGTCTCTGGAGTTTTAAGTTCCGACTGCACCTATAAAAAGGGGCAATTAGTTCTTTCTCTTTTATTGCTGCTCAGGGAAATAAAGCTATTTCAGTTAACTGCCAAATAGTGCTGTAGATTAAAATCCTGCTATACGTTAATTTATTCTCCCTTTCAATTTCTAAGTCAAGAGATCAAAACTCGTGAGAAAAAAAAAAAAAAAAAACTAGTGTCACCTTCATAAATATGACTGTCGATTAATGATGTCATTTCAGTGTGGTCATTGGTGTAATTAGTCCACACTAGAAATATCGTTCTTCATAAGCTCATACGTGGTAGGGACAAGGTTAGTACTAATGTAATACAAATTAACGGTCAGACTGAGCACGAGGCTCCGTCTGCTATACCAACTCCTCCCTGTTTCCACACGGGAATTTATTTTGGAAAAAAAAAATAATTTTTTAAAATTAAATTTTAAAATTTAAAATTAAAATTTTATTTTATTTACATATCTAGTTATTATAATTTATTCATTTTGCATCCTCGCAGCAGCCACCTCACTGGTCTTCTCCCAGTCTCACCTACCCTCCCTCTTCCTCTATGTCTTTTCCCTACTCCCCTGATAGGGGAGGACCTCCTTTCCTTCTGTCTGACCCTGCACTATCATGTCTCATCAAGGCTAGCTGCATCGTCTACTTCTGTGGCCTGGCAAGGCTGTACTCCCCAGGGGAAGGTGATCAAAGAGCTGGTCACTGAGTTCACGTCAGAGACAGCCCCTGTTCCTATTACTAGGGAATCCACATAGAAACAGAGCAGCCTATGGCCTTCCTTTAAACAGGAGATCTAGGTGCTCTTCATGCATGGTCCTTGGTTGGAGGATCAGTCTCTGCAGGCGCCCTGGGTCCAGGGATTTTTCTCTGTTGTTCTCCTTGTGGAGTTCCTGTCCTCTCCAACTCTTTCTATATCCCTCTGCTTCCATAAGGGATCGAGCAATCTGCCCAAAGTTTGGTTATAAGTCTCAGTATCTCCTTCCATACCCTGTAGGTAGTCTTTCAGAGGTCCTCTGTGGAAGGCTCCTGTCCTATTCCTTGTCTTCTCCTACTTCCTATGTCTATCATGTTTGCCCTTCCATGTGAAGTTTCAGCCTCTTCCCTGGGGTCCTCCTTGTTTAGATTTTTAGGACTATAGATTTTATTATGTTCATCCTATATTATATGACTAATACCCACCTCTAAGTGAGTATATATCACATGCTTTCTGCTTCTGGGTTACCTCACTCAGGATGATCTTTTCTAGTTCCCACCATTTGCCTGCAAATTTCATGATTTCCTTGTTTTAATTCCTAAGTAATATCCTGTTGTGTAAATGTACCACCTTTTCTGTATCCATTCCTCCACTGAGGGACATATAAGTTTTTTCCAGATTCTGGCTTTTCCAAATAAAGATGTTATGAACATAGTAGAGCAAATCAAATGTCCTTATTGAATGGTTGGACATCCTTTGGGTATATGACTAGGAGTGGTTTAGCTAGATCTTGAGGTAGCACTATTCCTAATATTCTGAGAACATGTCAGATTGATTTCCAAAGTGGTTTTACAAGGCTACATTCCAAGAGGCAATGGAGGAGGGATCGCCTTTCTCCATATCCTCTCCAGCATGTGTTATCACATGAGCTTTTGATCCTAGCCATTCTGATGGGTGTGAGGTGAAATCTCAGGGTCGTTTCTATTAGCAGGTTGCAAATTACTAAGGATGTTGAGCATTTCTTCAAGTGATTCTGCCTTTTGATATTCCTCTGTTGAGAATTATCTGTTTATCTCTGTACCCCATTTTTTTTTAAATTAGATTACTTGGTTTGCTGGTGTTTAACTTTTTCAGTTCTTTATATATTCTGGATATTAGCCCTCTGTCAGAAATAGGGTTGATGAAGATTGTTTTTTCACTCTGTAGGGAGTCTGTTTTGTTCTGATGCTAGTGTCCTTTGCTTTACAGAAGCTTTTCAGTTTCATGAGTCTCATTTATTGATTGTTGATCTTAGAGCCTGTGCTATTGGTGTTCTGTTTAGGAAGTTGTTTCTTGTGCCAATGAGCTCAAGGCTCATCCCCTGGGAGAGGAATTTAGGCCAGAATTGAACAAGAGCAGAATTGACCAAGCCAAGAAGAGTTCAGAAAGAACTAGAAAGGTTTGGGAACATCTCTCTTCTTTTCCTCTAATCTGAGGGAATATAAACATTTATATTTGACACCCCACATGGTTTGAAGGAAAACTCAACCTGACTGGAGAAGTTGAAACCTCACCAAAGTTGCAGATAGTAGAGAACATCTGAGAGAAACATCATAAATGACATGAGACAATAACAGAAAGCCATAGAGGAGAAAGTCGCCTGGAATTATCTCCAGAGAAAGCATCTTCCAGTTCCAGAACTAAGTAAACTCCAGAGCTTCAGGAGCTTTTGAGAGTCACAGAAAGCCTCCCCCTAAAATACTTTTAATTAAATAGACAGTCTTTTCTTACATTAAAAATTAAAAATCCCTTTCAGCTCTCTTAAATGCAAAGGCAGGACTTGACGGGACAGAAACTTTACTTGAAAAAAGCTATCCCAGTAGTTATTGCAACTGTTACGACCAGAGTAAACTCCTCCTTACTTTCTTTTTTAATTTCTCTTTATTATTATTTTTCATTTATTTTGTATCCCGGCAGAAGCCCTCTCCCCCGTTTATCTCCTCCCTTCCTCCTCCCACTATGTATTGCCCCTAGTCTAATGATAGGGGAGGTATTCCTCCTCTGCCATCTGACTCTAGCCTATCAGGTCTCATCAGGACGGCCTGGATACTTTTCTCTGCAGCCTAGTTAGGTCACCTTGCCAAAAGGACGTGATCAAAGAGCTGGCCACTGAGTCAATGTCAGACAACCCTCGCTCCCCTTATTAGGAAACCTACACGGATAAGGAACTGCCCGTGGGCTGCATCTGAGCAAGGGGTCTAGGCCCCCTCCATGGAAGGTCAGCCTCTGCAGGCACGCCTGGATCCACAGGTTTGGCTCTGTTGGGCTCCTAATCAAGCTCCTGCCCCCTCCAGGTCTTTCTATCTCCCCTTTCTTTCATCAGATTCCCTGCACTCTGCACAAACTTTGTCTATGAGTCTCACTGTCTGCTTCGATACCCTGAGGGGTAGAGTTTCTCAGAGGCCCTTGAGGAAGGCTCCTGTCCTGTTCCCTGTATTCTCCTACTTCAGTTGTCTATCCCATTTGTCTTTCTAAATGAGGATTGAACATCTTCCCTATGGTCCTCCTTTTTGTTTAGTTTCTTTAAGACTATAGATTTCAGTATGTTTATCACCTTGGAAAACCATCTGACACTTTCTCAGAAAATTAGGAATAGTGCTACCTTAAGATCCTGCTATACTACTCCTGGGCATATACTTGAAAGATTCTCAACCACACAACAAGGATATTTGCTCATCCATGTTCGTGGCAGGTTTATTTGTAATAGCCAGAATATAGAAACAACCAAATGTTTTTCAACTGAAGAATAGATGCGGAAATTGTGGTACACTTACGCAATGGAATACTACTTAGCAATTAGAAACAAAGAAATATGAAATTTGCAAGCTAATGGATGGAACTATAAAAAATCATCCTGAGTGAGGTATCTCAGAAGCAGAAAGACACACTTGATATATACTCACATATAAGTGGATATTAGACATATAATATATGATAAATATATTCTCCTTACTTTCAACCGCCATCTTTATATGTTTCTTTTTTTTTAAGATTGAAAAAAAAACTGTACAACAAAAAAATAATATTTATTTCAACAGCAAAAAAATTAGCTATGCTGGTACAAGGACTTGACAGAAGAAAACAAGAACTGTGTAAATGTTTACCTACAATTGAGGATCTAATGAAATTGAGGATCAAAGTAGATGGCCTATTTAACTTACATAGCCACCTCTTAATTAAATTAAGGAAAGATGACCACCTGCAATAACTTTCCTAGTTGTCCAGAAACCAATGTCAGAAAATGGTGATAATTCACAAAATGAACAACTAGCCTGGAATCCTGTTGAAATGCAGAATCTTTCATGATTTCCTTATTTTTAATTGCTGAGTATTATTCCACTGTTTAAATGTACTGCAATATCTGTATCAATTATTCAGTTGAGGGACATCTTGCTTGTTTCCAGATTCTGGTTATTACAAATAAAGTTGCTATGAAGATGGTTGAGCAAATGTCCTTGTTGTATATTTAAGCATATTTTGGATATGTGCCTAGGAACTGTATAGCTGGATCTTGACTATTCTTAACTTTCTGAGAAAGCACCAGATTGATTTCCAAAGTGGTTGTACAAGATTACATTCCCACCAGCAATGGAGGAGGGTTCCCTTTGATTGTAGGAACTGGAAAAGATCATCCTGAGTGAGCTATCCCAGAAGCATAAAGACACACATGGTATATACTCACTTATAAGTGGATATTAAACATATAATATAGGATAAATATACTAAAATGTGTACACCTAAAGAAGCTAAGTTAGAAGGAGGACCCTGGGTAAGATGATCAATCCTCACTCAGAAAGGCAAACGGGATGGTCATCAGAAGAGGGAGAAAACAAGGAACAGGACAATAGCTTGACACAGAGGGGCTCTGAAAGACTTTACCCAGCAGTTTATCAAAGCAAATGCTGAGACTCATAACCAAACTTTTGGCAGAGTGCAGGGAATCTTATGAAAGAAGGGTGCAAAGACATGGAAAGTACAGGAGCTCCACAAGGAAAGCAGCAGAACCAAAAATTCTGGGCACAGGGTTCTTTTCAGAGACTGATACTCCAACCATGCATAGAGATAACCTAGAACCCCTGCACAGATGTGGCCCATGGCAGCTCAGTCTCTAAGTGGGTTCCCTGGTAACCCATGGGAACAGGGGCTGTCTCTGATATGAACTCAAGGGCTGGCTCTTTGACCACCTCCATCTGAGGTGTGGGGGGAGCAGCCTTACCAGGGCACAGAGGAAGACAGTGCAACCAGTTCAAGTGAGACCTGATAGGTTAGTGTCAGAAGGAAGGGGAGGAGGACCTCCCCTATCAGTGGACTTGGGGAGGGGCTTGGGAGGAGAAGAGGGAGTGAGGGTGAGATTGGAGGGACTGAGGAAGGAAGCTACAGCTGGGATATATAATGAATAAACTGTAATTAATATTAAAAAATAAATATTTAATTTATAAAAGCAAAGAAGAAAAAATAAACAAATTTAATTTTGTTAAAAAAATTCAAAATCTTAAATATTTTAAATAATCAATACTAACTTATGTAATGCACCTACCTTATGTGAGACAGACATTAAATACCTGGGCTACCCTAAACAGGATTACTCCCCAAGACTGGAAAGATTTTGCAGAAGCTATACTGAAAGCTGTTTTTCAGTTACAATGACTGACAGCCTTAACTATAACATGGTTAAGGATAACCCTATGTGTGTAGAGCAATTTCTTATGAATGAAGAAAATTATTTGGTACTCAAGTAGCTAGTACAAGAGCAGCTGGAAGCTCAACATATGGAACATTCTGGAAGTCCTGCTCTTAGGTGGCTAATTTGTAGATCAGTCTCCATGTGGATCTATGAGTGAGGGAAACGTGGACTGACTCTATCATGAACTCACTAGCCCTCATCACCAGCCCCTAGTAATGCAGCTTTGCCATACCAAGGAGGAAGAGGATATAGACAGTCCTGATGAGACTTAATAAGCTATGAGCAGATGACAATAGTGGAGAGCTCTCCCTTTCTGTTGCCTAGAGGAAGGGGCTAGGGTAAGGAGAGAGGGAGTGTAGGAGTGGGGGAGTTCAGGGAGGGGGCTTCGATCATGATATAAACTGAATAAATTGTGAAGAATAAAAAAATTTAAAAACAAATCTGGGAATTGGAGGATGTTGACTAACTTAAGGGCTGTAAATAAACTTATCCAATTTATGGGTCCATTAAAGACTGAAACTTTAACTTTTCTATTACCAAAAGGATTGCCTTTAATTATAATAGATCCAAAATATTACTTCTTTACTATTTCCCCACTAGAGAAAGATAGAGGAAAATTTGCTTTTATAGTACCGCATTATAACAATGCTCAACCTGTTGAAAGATACCAATGGAAAGTTCTTTCTCAATGGTAAATACTCCAAGTCTATGATAATATTTTGTACAACAGTGAGGGCAAATAATTTGTAAAATATTTCTTCAATCCATAATTTACCATTGTATGGCTAATACCATGTTGGCTGATTCTAATGCAAATAGAATAAAGAAAAATTTTAAAGAAGCAAAAAAGATTTTACCTAGTGGCATTTACAGATTGCTCCTGGAAAAAAAAAATAGATAGAAAGGAGATTCTGTCAACTATCTAGTATTTAAATTATGTCAAACAAAAGATTCAACCACAAAAGGTACAGATCAGAAGTGATCAGTTACAAACTTTTAATGACTTTATAAAACTACTGGGATATATTAACTGATTATGACCACTATTGGATTTCCTACTCAAGAGTTGAGTAATTTGTTTCAAACTTTACAGGGTGATTCAAGCTTTAGTAGTACTAGAAAATTAACAGCTGAAGCAGAGGAAGAGTTGGCTCAAGTAGAGCAAAAATTTTAGCATTCATATGTGGACTGCCTGTATCCCAAACTTAACTGTACTCTAGTTGTCTTTCCTTCTATTCATTATACAGATAGAAGAAAATATTTTGGAGTACATCTTCTTAGCATTTAAACAGAGTAAAAAATTAGAACTTACACTGAAAAGGTTTCTGATTGAATTGTAAAAGGAAGACTAAGACATTATTGATTATCAGTAACAGATCCGGAAAAAAATCATAGTAACTTATACTAATGCTGAAATTACCTTGTTGTGCATAACAAATAATTGTTTTGTGGACCCAGGAGCTGATGTAAATATAATACCAAGAAAATTTTAAAATCCACATCGGCCCCTTTTCTACACAGTTTCTAGGGATTGGAACATTATCCCAAGTAAAACAAAGTATAGGACAAATTAAATGTCTGGGATCAGAAGGTCAACTATGAAGATTGAGATCTTATAGGACAGATATGGCCATAAACCTATGGTGCATAGATCTACTACAACAGGGAGCTCAAGTTAATAGTCCTTCAATCTCAGACAAAAGAGCTATTTTAACTGATTCTTTATATCAATATCTTGTGGAATATGGTTTAATTGTTTCTGTGTTAAAATGGATAAGAAGCCCGGAACAAAGACATGGAAACATGCATGGAATGCAAGTGCCTATGTCTAGTTTAAAAGGTAAGAAATGCTAGAGCCTGGTATGTGTGGATTCATAAAATTCTACTTGTCCCTTGATAAACAGAAGAGGGAAATAAGGTTAGCTGAAATAAAGTGGATTGTATAAAAAAACTACCAATTTTGATCAATCTGTATACTTTAAAGCTGTTTTAAGACCAGAAAGGAAATCAGGATATGTGCTAAATTGGGAAAGAGGTTTGCCTATCGTTCCACAGGTGATGAAAGACTGTGCGCTCCATCAGAATTGACAAAGATCTGATCTGAATAAGGAAAACTTCCATGTTCAGTATTACAGAGAAAACTGATCACCCTTGCATTGGGGACAGCTCAGATAACCATCTAAAAATGGACGTATCAGACGGGGAGACTGGATGGAAATTTGCTGAAGAACAAACCCTTAGGACTGCAGTTATGAAGGATCATCACAACAATCAGTCTTTGTACAGACAATCTGATTGTTAAGTTTATAGGATTAATAGTTGTTTTTCTTTCATAATAGTTAAACTGTGTACAATTTTTAGCTTAAGCAGAAAGGAAAGATGTAGAAGAATTTTTCCTCAGTCATTTCTGTGTTAAAGGTGAGAGTAAAATTAAAATGCTTATAAAACATGAAATGTAAATGTGAATTTATTGCTATTATCATTTTATATTGGTAGTTTCAAAGCAGCATTAATTGTTTAAGTGCAAACTTTTGATTTACCATTAAGTATTGCTCCTAAAAATATAAAAATTCCTTAGTAAACACTAAAATTTTGGTTTTAAATCTCAGCATTGTTTTTATTAACATGAAAATATCTGCATCCCTGTATCATATTTGTCATATGCAGGAGTTATATTAATTAAGACAACTATGTGCTTAGCAAATGGAAGTATTTAGGAAAACACAGTTCTCAATAAATTAGTGTTATTAAAATTACTTTGACCATCCTTTCAAAGAAAAACAAAAATCAGTGATCAGTAATAAAATTAACAATTGTTTCTATTTTCTGTACTGATTATTGCATGTCAATTCTATTTTTCTGAGATATTTTTAGGTTAACAAAGGCAATTCTGTAGAGTGGCAAAGAACTCTTTTATACTAAGCACTTAGTGACCCATATAATCATCTCAACATTTCTTAAACAATTTTCTGTAAAAAAAACAAATAGATGAATAATGTGTGCATTAGCCTTTCAAAGGGGTTATGTAAGAGAGAAAGCAAACTAGAATTGGAAAAACACACAATATAATAGCTTCTGTGTGATTGTCAATTAAGGGCAGTTCTTACCTGTACAGAAAAGCTGACTCTATCAGTCAGAGTTCTTGAAATTACGAGAACTGTTCATTTCAGCATGAACCTCAGCACTCTTCAGAGTTTGGCACTGACATTTCTGTCTCATAGTTATTCAGCTATAATTCATACTTTCAATAATAATTAGACCTCAGAGACAAAATAAATTCAAAATAATTTATAGTTATCCTAAGTCATTGTGTGAATGTGATAGTGAAAGCCTTTTGGGGAATTTATTTTTCCAGAGTAATCCAACAAATGATCAGTTCAACAACTGACTACCGAGTGAGTTTTGTTCAAAACACTCGATACAAAAAAAAAAAAAAAAAAAAAGTCAATTGAAATACACGTATCTTTAAAACTCCTTTAGAGCTATTGGTCAGAGGAGTTCAAAAGACCTGCTGTTGCCCTCAGTTGTCTTCCAGAGGTCGAAGTGAAATACCTATTGATGAAGACATCATGTACTTAGGATACAATGGCCAGAGGATCTGAGCTGGTGTTGAACCCAGAGCCTCCTCCCTGGAAGTTAGATTTCAAAGTACCCAAAGCTTATGAAGCACAACAATGGCCAGCATGCTATGATAACCATAAAAGGACACTAAGACACTCATATATTTTGTGATAATCAACATCTCTCTAATGTGGCCTAAGGCTTGGTCAACAAGAGAAATGTCATGGCCAATCCTGGAAACAAAGCCAATTGTCTGTGTCTAGTGAAGGCATGGGTTTTAGAGGGAAACTGTCACTTGGCTAAAGATGCATAAATTCCTAACTGCATTTGCCCACAGACAAGTATAACTTTCACACTTCATCAAAGAAGTTTGACTTTACAACAGATGAAAAGAATTTTTCAGAAAATCAAAACCAATGAAAATACAGAGAACTGGTTTCCATGGTATCCCCAGCCTCCATTTTTCCATCTACAACAGAGCTCCTGAATCTAACGCTCAGGCTAAAGAGCAGAAAAGGGAACAGAAAGATTGTAAGAAGCAAAGTACCAGAAAAGCTGCTATGAGATTGTATCTTCTAGAAATCACAGAAAGACTTCACCAATGATACCTTAACAATATGATTGCTTAAGCAAGAAGTGAACAAGTATAACACCAATGAAATGGAAGGGAAAATCCTTAGGGGGTTCCATTCACAGGCAACTAAAGAATGCTGAGAACTATCAAAATAGTCATCTCCGTGGATGATCCCATAATTGGTTACCTAGTACATTGTAGTTAGGCTTAAAATCAGGCGATAAACAGACTGAGCAGGTTGTAGTCAAATTAGCCTTTGTGTGTGTGTGTCTGCACATTTGAGGATGCTTACATATATGCATGCATTGTACACTAAAGGGAAAAGAGGCTCTGAGCAACTAAGTACCTGTACATGGGAGTTCTTGGAGGTAGGAAAGGGAAGGGGGATATGATGCATTGTATTTTACTTAAAATACAAATACCATGTTCATACTCTAGAGGAGTCCTTTAAAGTTTAAGATGGGAAATATCATTTGAAAATAAAAATCAGTTTCTTTCTCATTATGTCTATGCAACTTATCTGTATATCTGAATCACATATTCTTGATTCTCTCATTCTAGATTCTCAGTCAGGACCATTTCCTATTTCTGTATTCCCTCTACCGTTCAGGAAGCAGTGAATATTAACATATCACAGTAAAGTTTTTACTCAAAAAGAAGTACATTATAAGAAAAAGATGATGTGTAAATATCTCAGAGGTAAATTTTAGGATTGAAGCCTACAGAATTCAAAGGAGCCAGTATTTGCCAGCGTATATGTCTGTGCACTCAAGTTCCAAAGAATCCAAAGAGCTTGCCTGCAAGGAACTCCTAAGCTCAGATGACACTTTTAATTTGTCTACATTTGAAATAGGCTGTGATTGTTAGGCTCATGTGCATAAGGCATGGGAGGAAGCAACAGAAAACAGATTGTGCCTTTGGGGGAAGTTTCCCATTCAGATGAAGCAATCCTTAAATGTGACTGACATCTGAGAGATCGCTGCAGTTCGCTTCACATCACCCTAAACGTAAAAGAAATGAAATGTTACTGATTTCTCACTGCGACTCTAAGTGACACAACAAAACATCTACTGCCTGAGAAGCCAATCCAGGGAGGGCTGCCATCCACAGTCGCCAGGTCAGCCCGACTCAAAAATGCAATTAAAACAATTTTCCGCAGGCACGACTAGAGGTCCATTTTGTAGCTGGTTCTGGATTGTGCAGCACTGATAACTCTTCTCATTACAGATTCTCAGAGTAACTGGATGCACACTATGGCTTCGTGCTGCCTTTCATACGCTGCTTTGAAATATCTGGTTCCCGTGTATGAAAGCTAGCTGACAAAATAATAAAACACTATGAAAATAGAATTAAATAAAAGGGTAACTAGTTTCAGGATTACAAAAACTGCACTGTCCTGGTGATTTCCAAGCAGAAGTATTTGTTTGGTTGAGTGGAAAGGAAGGAGGACCTTCCCTATCAGTGGACTTGTAGAGGAGCATGGGAGGAGATAAGGAACGGAGGATGGGATTGGGAGGGATTGAGGGAAGGGGCTAGAGCTGGGATAGAAAGTGAATAAACTGTAATTAATATAAAAAAATTTAAAGTTGAGAAAAAAAGAACATTGTAAACTCAATGTATAGTGGAGAGGATATTGAATTCAGTTTACTTTCTGTCCCTGGGATAAAATACCCTGGCAAAGTCAACTCAATATAGAATGTGTTTATTTCAGTCAAAAAATTCAGGATTAATGTCTATTCTGATGGAAAAGTGTAGGCAGAGCAACTGGAAGAGCTCCCCACATCACATTCACCAACAAAAAACAGGAATGGGTTCACACTCCTGTTTGACTGCAGTTTATCCACTTGTGAGGAAGAGAAGCCCAGCAACAGAATGGTGCAATCCACTGTGGCCCAGTCTTCCGACCTCATATAATGCAATTAAGATAATCTCCCACAGCCATGACTAGAAGCCCATCTCCCAGATGGTCCTGATGCGGCAGCACTGATAACACTTAGCACTACATAGTGTAAGTAAGATAAATTTGAGGGCCATGGTACTGTGAAACGAACATACCTGCTTCTCTGAAAAAGTTGGATACCTAAAGTTGGTTGAGAAATACAGTGAGACCCAGGCATAGTGGTGCATGCGCCTGCCTTTAATCTCAGCACTCAGGAGGCCTTAGCAGACAGATCTTTGTGAGGTCAAGACAAATTGTTCTACATATAGAGTATTACAACCACTAGGACTATACAGAGAAGCCCTTTCTCAAAAGAAAACAAAGGAAGAAATGAAGGAAAGAAAGGAGGGAGGAATGAGGAAGAGAGAGAGAAAGAAGCATACATGTATACATGCACACATACAGTGTGGGTACCAGGAATCCAGTGACTATAATAAGGATATTGTCGAATGGGGTTTGGCATACAAGTCAGTATCTTAAGCCAAAAACAAAACAAACAAACAAACAAAAACATGGAAAGTGATAAGAAGGAATACTGTGAACAACCAAAAAGAGAAATATGTGTTAGAAATTGTTGTTGTCCTTTTAATATTTGAGCCCTATTGTGACATGCATGCTGAAGATAAAACATGAGGACAATAGATGACTATTACATAGAGAATTACTGATTAAGTAAATAGCCCAACAAGGGTATAAATGTGGAAATACTCATGAACACTAAGATAACAAAGACCACTTTAGAGTGACTAATGCATAAAGGAAATTTGATGAGAGAAAAGTCAGTAATTAAAAATAGAGGTGACATCATTTGATCACCTTCCCCCGAGGTGGGGGCAGCCTTATCAGGCCACAGAGGAAGACAATGCAGACAGTCCTGATGAGGATAGAGTCAGATAGAAGAGGAAGAGGACCTCCCCTAGCAGTGGACTGGGGAAGGGGCATGGGAGAAGAAGAGAGAGAGGATGGAGTTGGGAGGGGATAAGGGAGGGGGCTACAGCTGGAATACAAAGTGAATAAATTATAATAAATTTAAAAAAATTAAAAAGGAGAGGTGACATCATGGTGTTAATTGTGAATGACAAATATATTTATTTCTTTTTCTGTATATTTTTGCCACATTTAATAGAAAACCTATTGTATCATGCTTAGACCTTCCAATATATTGAGGGCAATTGACCTTGATCTGTAACTTAATAAGTTGGCTTTAATAAGAATGAGGGTAATGAGAATAAAAAGCAATAAAAACAGAGGGTATAACACATCAGAGACAAAACACAATAGTGTTGTAATTCCATATACATATGAAAAACAAGCATGAATTCAAACAGAATATCTAGTTTGGGAATTAGAGAACAGTAGTGCCATTAGTAGAACACTAATGTCAGAATCAAGTCCCAGATCAAATTTCTAGAGGTCACAGTTTTACCTAAGGCTGTTACTGCTTCCACCTTGAATGTGACTCTAAGGATTTGATGGGTCTGTTGTTACAAGACCCAGGTCAAGCCTAACTGTACTCAGAGTTTGAATTCTAAACCAAAGTACTCAAAAACTTGCCATTTCACTATGTCTGCCTTACACATAAAGCTGTGTGCTTGCCCATGACAAACAGTGTTTTTCTATTTTTCATTCAGATTCAGGGATCTCTATATTCACCACCATTGATACTTTAAATTACTCCTGTCTTAAAATATAAATATAATTTGGCAATATAAGATGTAGAGACTAAGCTTAATGTCAAAAATAATTTTTGGCTATACCAAGGAAGTAAGAAAGGTTTAAAAGACACAACTGTATCCATGATGAGGCAGCCTCATTTTAAGAAATTCCTTTGACAAGTGTGTCCTCTAAGACTTTCCAGTACACTGTGGTGGTATTTCTCTTCTGGACTTTCTCATGAGCTATTTTCTTTTTTTTTTTATTCTTTTTTTTAATTTTATTATTATTATTAATTACACTTTATTCATTTTGTACCCCCCATAAGCCCCTCCCTCCTTCCTTCCCGATCCCACTCTTCCTCCCCTTTCTGCATGCATGCTCCTCCCCAAGTCCACTGATAGAGGAGGACTTCCTCTCCTTCTTTCTGATCTTAGACTATCAGTTCTCATCAGAAGTGGCTGCATTGTCATCTTCTGTGGCCTGGTAAGGCTGCTTCCCCCTCAGGGGGAGGTGATCAAAGAACAGTCCAATTGTAGTTTTCTTTTTTTTTTTTTTAAATATAACTTTTGGCTTTTTAATTTCTTTTTTTTCTTTTTTTTTATTATTATTTTTTTTTTTTAGTTACATTTTGTTAACTCTGTGTCCCAGCTATATCCGCTCCCTCATTCCCTCCCCAACACCACACTCCCTCCCTGGTCTCCTCCCTGCCCCTTTCCAAGTCCACTGATAGGGGAGGACCTCCTCCCCTTTCATCTGACCCTGTTTTATCAGGTATCTTCAGGGCTGGCTGCAAAGTCCTCCTCTGTGGCCTAACAGACTGCTCCTCCCCTGGGGGGGGGCGGTCAAACAGCCTGCCCTTGAAATCCTGTTAGTAATAGTCCGTGTTCCCCTTACTTTGGAAAACTACTTGGTTACTGAGCTACCATGGGCCACATCCGAGCAGAAGTTCTAGGATATATCCATAGATGGTCCTTGGTTGAGTGTCAGTCTCAGAAAAGACCCTGTGCCCGGATATGTTTGGTCCTTGTAGAGGTCCTATCCTTTCCATATCATACTAACTTCCCTTCTTTCATATGATTCCCTGCACTCTGCCGAGGGTTTGGTTATGAGTCTTAGTGTCTGCTTTGAAACACTGCTAGGTAGAGTCTTTCAGATGCCTTTTGTGGTAGACTCCTGTCATAAGTTCAATGCACATCCCATTTGTCTTTCTAAATGAGGATTAATCACCTTCGCCTGTGTCCACTTTCTTGATTATCTTCTTTAGGTGTGTAGATTTCAAGGACCTCAACATAAAACCAGATACTCTAAATCAGTTGGAAAAAAAAGTGGGAAACAGCCTAGAACTCATTGGCACAGGAGACAACTTCCTGAACAGAACACCAACAGCACAGGCTCTAAGAGCAACAATCAATAAATGGGACCTCATGAAACTGAAAAGCTTCTGTAAAGCAAAAGACACTGTCATCAAAACAAATAGACAGCCTACAGATTGGGAAAGAATCTTCACCAACCCTTTATCGGACAGAGGGCTAATATCCAGTATATATAAAGAACTAAAGAAGCAGAAAAGCAACAAACCAAGTAATCCACTTAAAAAATGGGGAACAGAGCTAAACAGAGAATTCTCGAAAGAGGAACATCGAATGGCAGAGAAACACTTAAAGAAATGCTCAACCTCATTAGCCATTAGGGAAATGCAAATCAAAACGACCCTGAGATTTCACCTTACACCCATCAGAATGACCAAGATGAAAAACTCAAGTGATAGCACATGCTGGAGAGGTTGTGGAGAAAAGGGAACCCTCCTCCATTGCTGGTGGGAATGTAAACTGGTTCAACCACTCTGGAAGTCAATCTGGTGCTTTCTCAGACAACTAGGAGTAGTGCTACCTCAAGACCCAGCTATACCACTCCTAGGTATATACCCAAAATTTGCTCAAGTACACAACAAGGACATTTGTTCAACCATGTTCATAGCAGCTTTATTTGTAATAGCCAGAACTTGGAAACAACCCAGATGTCCATCAACGGAGGAATGGATACAGAAATTGTGGTATTTTTACACAATGGAATACTACTCAGCAATCAAAAAGATGAGCTATTTTCTTAAACAATTTCTTCTCATTTTGCAAGCCGGCATCTTCTTATCCTTTACTTACTGTTTTATTCCATTCAAATTTCAGATTTTATGGATTTTTTGAGTCTTCTACTATGCAAAAGTTTTATATAGGTATATTTATGTATAATAAGGTTTTATTTATATGTAAGAAAGTTCTATATAATAAAGATTTATATATATAATTACATATAATAAAGTTATATATATATATATATTATACTGATGATAGTACTCCTCAAAAAAAATCTACCACCTTCTTTGACTTATACATTCATTCCAACACTTATTTTACAACATCCAAGAGCCTTAAAGTGTTTCTTATAGGTGTTCCATTTAGAATGAGCAAAAAATATTAATTTTAAGTAATGTTTTGTATCTTACCAGTTATATATATATATGTACATACATACATACATACCTTAAATATGCAAATTTTTACATATACACAGCAAAGTTTTATTTATATATTATTTATATATTATATAAAATATATATAAGATATATTTTATATATATTATATATATATAAATATATATATGTTTTCTTCTCTTAAGAGAAGAAAATACCTTCTCATGAGCATATTTTAAAATAAATGTAAAAATATAATTATTCTAAAAGTTATACACAATTCTGTTAACTACAAAATTGTTATGAAATGAATTAAAACTTTACTAGTTTAAACCAGAGGATCTGAACTATCTTGGCACATGTGTCTAAGTATATTTGTCTGATAGATCTTGTACTTTTCATGGCTGTAGATTCATGAAAGAAAAAAAATCATAAAGGAGTTCACATTTTTTGTTTAAGATTTTTATAGAATTTATGCATGCATGTTTATGCCTATAATCTTCTACAAAAAATATTAATGCTAGTGATTTCCAAGCACACATTGCTAGTTTCATTTATGTATGATTAGATGTTCACAATGTTGATCTGGAGAGTTATTGGTAATTGACGGAAATATAACTACAACACTGAGGCATGAACATAAGGGCAAAAAGAGAAGAGAATACATGCTAGCTACTGGAGTTGGAACTAGAGCTCCAGGTTTGTCCTGGCACGAGATAAGGTGGGAAGGCTGTGGATAAAATGATAGGCTGCAGTTTCTTCACTCATCAGATACAGACTCCTAGAAAGACTGTCCTAACTGAGTTCTACTTTTACTTAGAGAACAAGTCTCCAGCTTACTCTTTGGAATTCAAGCCTCGCATACACAGAGTTTGTATTCTAAGCCTCTGGGTAGGCAAAATCTACTGGCTATAATGAAGGGTTGGGAAGGGGTGGGGGGAGAGAGAGAATATGTGCCAGAGTTCTCTATTGGAAAAAGAGCTGATGAATGAATAAATATATATGTATATATAAAACATTTTTTTTAGACTGGCTTGAATGTTGTTTGAAGTTGTCCAACACTGACTGTGTTTGCTGAAGAAACCAATCCTCTGTAGTATCTGCACCCAGGGGCTGTGTACCTGATATTCCCCAACATGATGCTGAAAGCCTATGGGATTCTTGGCGACAAGAACTAATTTTCTTGAGCTCACACTGGAAATTTAAAGATAGTTCTAATATAAACAAATATTCTAATACAAGCAGCAAGAGCAACCACGAGTTAAACTGGACAGTTCAGGTGAAAACAAATGGGGAAAAGCAAAATCTTCCCTCTGCCCATGTTCTTTACCCTGAGCTGCCATTCTTTCAGGTGGGTCTTCCATTTCAAATAATTTTATCAAGAAAAGTCTTCTCAGGGGTTACTTCTAGTTGATTCCAGATCCAGTCATGTTAGCAGCCAAAATTAGCAATCAAAGCAACCGAAGTGGGAAGAATGATTTCTCAACAAATGCTGACATTTCAGAAGAGTAGAATTTCATGTACTCTGGCTTAAAACTCATGCCCTAGTGGATCCTGGCTCTATTAACTCAGCTTCTCACTGAATCAGCATCTTAGCTGATTCATGAACCATGAAAGAGTGAAATGTTCAGTTGGATTATGATTCACATGAGAGCCAGGCATTAGGAAATGTCTCTTAAAAGCCCTACCCATTACTACAGAATAAAGACTATTAAGAGGTTGGTATACAGCACACAACATAAAAATACCAGTTTCCTCCTGCCTGTATTGGGACCAGATAAACCATCTGGTCCAGATAGATCAGATCAAGCCAGAGCCAGGAAATAACACAAAGGTTAACTATAGCCATGGGCCCAAATGTCCACTTCATTTACAGTTCTATAAACTTCATAGAAAAGCCCATACATTCACTTTAAGGAAATAGTTAAGACTTCTGACTTAATATAGGTCTCAATGTCCCTATGGTATGAGGAATAACTTAATAATTCCCAAATCAAGCTGTCTATGTTTGAATACTATACAATAATTTCTTTGGCACATGCTACTGGCACGTGTGTGAATGAGAAATTATTGGAGAGCTTGGGACTTTAAGTAGCAGTCATTAGTAACCAGGAGAGTGGCCTTAGTGCACTAGCTGGGGTGGGTCATGACAATGAGGCAGAATCAAGCTATTCCTTGACAGAAGAATCACACCAACTCTGCTTTTATACTGACCACCTGTGCAGTGGAAATACAAGTTTTCTAAATTTGTCCAGACTAGAACCAGCTTTGATCCTGAACTGTGGCAGAATTGAGCCCATGGACAAGGGTCAAATAGCAAAATCAGTTTTACTAGTAGACAAGCCCAGATAATTCAAAGTGTGTTCTTGATCTCTCTGGGAACCAATTTTCCAATCTACTCACAGAAAGCTCACCTCTGCCTTCACTGCAGAGAGCTATCTTCATACACAATGTAAATGTAACGCATGTACTGAAGATATACCTCAAAGTACATGTTCTCCGGATGTAGTGATGGTTGTGTGACATCAAAGTCCCTTTGATGCCCTTAATGGAAAGCATTTTGTAAAATGAAGTCATTTCTAGAGCCATTCAAAATGCTCATTTTTCAACATTCTAATTATGGTCAGTTCAATTTTTCATTGTTTGATTTCATCTGTCAAGGTTTGATAATCACTCTGAAGTAACATGTAGTGGTTAATCATTCTTCACTAGATCATTACATAATATCTCTTAGATTATGGGTATACTGTTTTCATTTTAGAGGTTATGATTTTCTTTGACTGATATTTAGGCATTTGGTAGACAAATGCTCTAGGAATAAATTATGTGACAATGGTGTCTTCACATTTGCTCTTTGAGAAGTAGTCTCTTAAATAACAATTAACAATTATTAACAATTTATAAACATGGAGAGAAAGTAGTAGTAGAATAAGCAAAACAGGATTAACAAAGTACCCCATCAGGAGCTAGTAAATACAATAAATCACTAAGGTTCAATACATGATACTAACCATATCATGACATTGGATGCCTGATGAATAAGAACATGAGTTGGTTATTCTCCAGTGTTTGGGTTCATTGGTTGTTAGTTTCTGCTGTGATTACTAACACTGACATTTCTAACCTCTCCTATGGAGAGGTTGGTCTTTTTTAATTACCCAGAGAAATCTATTAGTCAAAGAGAAATAAGTGGACAGTGGAGAAAACAGTGGTACATAGGTACACAGATTGCCTGTGCACTGGACTCAAGGAATTGAGTGGCCCATAGAATACACAACAGGCATCTGACCCTAGTTATCAGGTCTCATCATGACTGGCTGCAGTGTCGTATCTATTTTTTAATTGATGGGTTGTTTCCAGGCTCTGGCTATGACAAATAAAGCTGCTAAGAACACAGGATAATTTTCAACATAACATTATTTTAATAGAAGTGAAGATTTGAAACACATTTTAGCATTCAGATGCAATATATATGTTGTGTTTTCATATAATTGACTATGACATAAATTTTAATATAATTCATATTATAACATGGATGGAAAATGAAGGTCATTTACAAATTAGTGGAAAACCTTGAACAGTAAAATATTTGTGCGCCAAAATATCTTTTTTTTTCCATTACATTAATCCCTGTAATTTTTTCTTAGGGATAAAGGTACATGTACTTCTAAACAATAATGTTTTCTAATGATTCCTATGTAACAATTTTTATTAGGCTTAAAAAATTCAAGACCTGATAGTATACATGTAATTATCATTTACTATGGGTGAGACATTGCTTTGAATAGTTTTTTAAACCTTCACTATTTTTCAGTAATTTTCTAACATTGTAGAATCCCACATATATGTTTAAGTGAATCATATAGTAAGGTCAGGAGCTTGGGAGATAGTAAGTATTGACAAAAATGTATGTAAACTTTGTTATTTAACTCATATGTAAATTACTATATTTCTGATGTCAAAAATTTACATTGACATTTTATGAATTATTGTATGTGCAAAGTCCCTGAATTGGGGAAATATCCTAATTTAAATATCATTTTCATTACTTTGAAGCTTTCTAAAGTCTTTAGTACATTGGTTTTCTCTTTTAAAAAATGATTAATGGTTTAATATCTAGAAAAAAGAATGGAAAATAAAAAAAAGCAAGAAGGTGGCAAACCACTTATATCACTAAAAATATTACTGTTTTTATAGAAACATCATATTTTTAAAAGAAGTGACCCAAGTCCAAATGTAACTCCAATAACCTATTAGAACACAAAACATTCGAGAGCTACTTTGAGAATAGTGAAAAAAATCAATCGCTAATATTTCATTGTAGTTCTATGAGCCTTCAAGTCCAAACATTAGAGGTAGATGTAAAACCATATGTTCACCAATTTATTTTATGCATACATGGCCTTATAAGGTTTAACACAAATTCTTTATACAGTCTCCTCTTAACTATGTATTTTAACAAGAAAGCCACTAAGAAGCTTTATAATAGCAATGAATTATAATGTCTGAAATATCTACTCATATGCTTATTGTTAGATTGAGTTTGCTCTCAAATGCATCCATTTATTTAATCTATAGAGAAGAGAACTTTTTTAAAGATTTTTTGTTTTTTTTATCTTTTTTTATTTTTAAATGATTTTATACATTCACTTGTATCCCAGCTGTAGCCCTCTCCTTTCCCTCCCAATCCTATCCTCCCACCCTCATCTCTTCCCTGCCCCCTTCCAAGTCCACTGAGAGGGGGTGTCCTCCTCTCCTTTCCTCTGGCCCTAGCTTAAAAGGTATCTTCAGGATGGTTGCAATGTTCTTATCTGTGGCCTAGCAAGGCTGATCCTCCCTCAGGGGCGAGGGGAAGCTCCTGAGTTCATGTGAGAAACAATTCCTGTCCCCCTTACTAGGGAACCCACTTGGATACTGAGCTACCATGGGCTATGTCTGAGCAGGAGTTGTAGGTTATATCCATGGATGGTCCTTGGTTGGATAAACAGTCTCATAGAAGACCCCTGTGCTCAGATATATTTGGACCTTGTGAGGCTCCCTGTCCCCTCTAGGATATACTAATTCCTCCTTCCTTCATATGATTCCCTACACTCTACTGAAGGTTTGGTTATGGATCTCAGCATCTGCTTTGATATACTGCTAGGTAGAGTCTCTCAGGTGCCTTCTGTGGTAGGCTACTGTCCTGTTACATGTTTTCTCCTATTTCCAATGTCCATTCCTTTGTCTTTCTAGATGAGGATTGATCATCTTAACCCTGGCCCTCTTTCTTGATTATCTTCTTTAGGTGTATAGATTTCATTATGTTTATCCTATCTTATAGGTCTATATAAGTGAGGATATACCAAGTGTGTCTTTCTGCTTTTGGGATATCTCACTTAGGATGATTTTTTTCTAGATCCCACCATTTGCCTGCAAAATTCACAATTTCTTTGTTTTTTTTTTTAAATTTTTTATTAATTACACTTTATTCATTTTGTATCCCCCCATAAGCCCCTCCCTCCTCCCCTCCCGATCCCACCCTCCCTTCCCTTTCTGCATGCATGCCCCTCCCCAAGTCCACTGATAGGGGAGGTTCTCCTCTTCTTTCTGATCTTAGTCTATCAGTTCTCATCAAAAGTGGCTGCATTGTCCTCTACTGTGGCCTGGTAAAGCTGCTCCCCCCTCAGGGGGTAGTGATCAACGAGCAGGCCAATCAGATTATGTCAGAGGCAGTCCCTCTTCCCATTACTATGTAACCCACTTGGACACTGAACTGCATGGGCTACACCTGTGCAGGGGTTCCAGGTCATCTCCACACATAGTCCTTGGTTGGAGTATGATTTTCTGGGAAGTTCCCTGTATTCAAATTATCTTGTTCCGTTGCTCTCCTTGTGGAGTTCCCGTCCCCTCCAGCTCTTACTATTTCTCACTTCTTACATAAAATTCCATTCACTCTGCCCATCAGTTGGCCATCAGGCTCAGCATCTGCTTTGACAGTCTATACTGCAGAAGCTTTCAGAGGCCCTCTGTGGCACGTTTCAAGGTTGTTTCCTGTTTTCTTCTGGCTTTCAGAGGCCCTCTGTAGCAGGTTCCGAGGTTGTTTCCTATTTTCTTTTTCTTAATTGCTGAGTAGTATTCCATTCTGTAAAAGTATCACAATTTCTATATCCATTCTCCGTTGTTGGACATCTGGGTTGTTTCCAGGTTCTGGCTATTACGAATAAAGTTGCTACAAACATGGTTGAGCAAATGTCCTTGTTGTGTACTTGAACATCTTTGGCATATATGCCTAGGAGTGGTATAGCTGGATCTTGAGGTAGCACTATTCTTAATTGTCTGAGAAAGCGCCAGATTGATTTCCACAGTGGTTGTACCAGTTAACATTCCCACCAGCAATGGAGGAGGGTTCCCCTTTCTCCACAGCCTCTCCAGCATATGTTATCTCTTGAGTTTTTGATCTTAGCCATTCTGATGGGTGTAAGGTGAAATCTCAGGGTCATTTTGATTTGCATCTTTATGATGGGTAGGGATGTTGAACATCTCCTTATGTGTTTCTCTGCCATTCTATATTCTTCTACAGAGAATTCTCTCTTTAGCTCTGTACCCCATTTTTTAATTGGGTTACTTGAATTATTGCCTTTAACTTCTTTAGTTCTTTATATATTCCAGATATCAGCCCAAGGAAAGGGCTTTTAAAGGAAAAATCAGACACTCTACATTTCTTCAGCATACATTCTAAGGCACTAGGTTCAGAAAAAGAATCATGGGCTACTTTTCAGTTCTAGTGAGGACAACATATCCTCCCCATTATAGAAAAGCAGGTATAATGTAATAAGCTTTTAGTGGCATAACTGACTTTTACCTTTAAGGGAATATGACAGACTGAAACTTCATTTGAATCTGGTCTCAGCAGCTGAAAGGTCAATTACTTAGTCCTGGAAGTAATCCCATCTATAAGCAGAAATTCATGCAATGTGACATACTAAGAATTTCAATTTATGGCACCATGACTATTTCATTAATGATTTCATTGTGATTCCATCATGTAATAGAATGAGATAGTATATGCTCTAAATGTTATTAACATGGATTTCAACTGTCTAAATGCTTTCTGAAGAAAGCCATTATAAAATTAGGGTTCAATTGCTTTACATTTTCAATCTCCTTCCTTCTGGGTTCCTGGACTTTCACCCTGGAATAACAATTATGACTCCCAACATGACAAATTTGTTTCATAAGTCATGCTGTACCAATTTCTTCGTACTTAGAAGATTTCTTGTATTTTTGACCTAAGCATAACAGTCAATATCTAGCACCTACTCTTTTATGAATTACAGCTAAATAAGACTGGGAATTCCTGAACACAAGAAGAATGAAATGAGAATTGGTATAAATACCATGGAGAGTATGCATATTGGGGTAAAAGTTTATGTAGATTGAGTTTTCTCAACCTACTCATGTCTAATACCAAACATTACATTTCTATAATATATAAATTACTACTTTAAGATAAAGGATTTGGTAACCTCTCATAATTTAGTGCTCAAAATTTTGAACCTAGTTTAGACGAAAAAGAGGTATCTTTTTTTTTAAGTTTTATTTTTCTCATTAGTTACATTTTGTTAATTCTGTATCCCAGCTGTATCCCTCCTTCCCTCCCCAGTCCCACCCTCCCTCCCTCATCTCCTCCTCCCTGCCCCTTTCCAAGTCCACTGATAGGGGAGGACCTCCTCCCCTTTCATATGACTACGTTTTGTCAGGTATTTTCAGGACTGGCTGCAAAGTCCTCCTCTGTGGTCTAACAGTACTGCTCCTCCCTTGGGGGGTTGGGAGGCCAAAGAGCCAGTCATTGAGTTCCTGTTAGAAATAGTCCTTGTTCCCCTCACTATGGGAAACCAATTGGTTACTGAGCTACCACAGGCTACATCTGAGCAGAAGTTCTAGGTTACATTCATACATGGTCCTTGGTTGCATGTCAGTCTCAGAAAAGACCCTGTGCCCAGATAAATTTGGTCCTTGTGGAGCTCCTATCCTTTCCTCATCAGACTAACTCCCCTTCTTTCTTATGATTCCCTGTATTCTGCCAAAGGCTTGGTCATGAGACTTTGCTTTGAAAACACTGCTAGTTAGAGTTTTTCAAATGCACTCAGTAGACTCCTGTCAATGTTCAATGCGCATCCCCTCTGTCTTTCAAAACGAGGATTGATAATCTTACCCCATGTCCGCTCTCTTGATTATCTTTTATAGGTGTATAGATTTCATTATGTTTATCATATCTTATAGGTCTATATAAGTGAGTATATACTGTGTTTGTCTTTCTCCTTCTGGGATATTTCACTCAGGATGATCTTTTTTAGATCCCACCATTTGCCTGCAAATTTCATGATTTCCTCCTTTTTGATTGCTGAGTAGTATTATTTGTATTTTTATTAATTAGAGTTTATTCACTTTGTATCCCAGCTGTAACTCCCTCCCTTGTCCCATCCTAATCCCATTCTCCCTCATCTTCTCCCACGTCCCTCCACAGGTCCAATGATAGGGGAGATCCTCCCCCTCTTCCCTCTGACCCTAGCCTGTCAGGTCTCATCAGAACTGGCTGCATTGTCTTCTTCTGTGGTCTGGCAAGACTGCTTCCCCTCAGGAGGGAGGTGATCAAAGAGCTAGCCACTGAGTTCATGTCAAAGATAATCCCTGTTCCCATTAATAGGGTACCCACTTGGATATTGAGCTGCCATGGGCTGTATCTGTGCAGGTGTTCTAGGTTATGTCCAAGCATGGTCCTTGGTTGGAGTAACAGTCTCAGAAAAGACGCCTGTGCCCAAATATTTTGGTTCGGTTGCTCTCCTTGTGGAGCTTCTGTCCTTTTCAGATCTTTCTATCTTCCCTTATTTTCATAAGATTCCTTGAACTTTGCCAAAGTTTGGCTATAAGTCTCAGCATATGTTTAATACCCTGCTATGTAGAGTCTTTCAGAGGCACTCTGTGCTAGGCTCCTGTCTTGTTCTCTGTTTTATTCCTCTTCCAATGTCCATCCCGTCTGTCTTTCTCAATGAGGATTGATCATCTTACCCAGGGTTCTCCTTGCTTAGCTTCTTTAGGTGTAAAGATTTTAATATGTTTATCCCATATTATATGACTAAAATCCAATTATAAATGAGTATATACTATGTGCAGGAACTTTGAACTCACTGACATAGGAGACAACTTCCTGAACAGAACACCAACAGCACAGTCCCTAAGTTCAACAATGAATAAATGGGGCCACATGAAACTGAAAAGTTTCTGTAAAACAAAGGACACTGTCATCAGAACAAAAAAAAAAAAAAAAAAAGAAAAAGAAAACCTACAGACTGGGAAAGGATCTTCACCAACCCTATGTTTGACAGAGAGCTAATAGCCAGAATATACAAATAGAACTCAAGAAATTAAAAAGCAACAAATCAACTAATCCAATTAAAAAAACAGGGTACTTGTTTCTAATTTATTGATTTCTGCCCTGAGCTTGAATATTTCTAGCCGTCTATTCCTCTTGGGTGTGTCTGCTTCTTTTTTTCCTAGGGCTTTCCAGTGAGCTGTTAAGTTGCTTGTACGCAATGTTTCAAATTTCTTCTTGAAGGTACTTAGTGCTATGAACTTTCCTCTTAATTCTGCTTTCATTGTGTCCCATAAGTTTGGGCATGTTGTGCCTTCATTTTCATTGAATGCTAGGAAGTCTTTAATTTCTTTCTTTATTTTTTTCCTAACCCAGTTGTCATTTAGTAGCAGGTTGTTCAGTTTTCATGTGTGTGTAGCCTTTTTGCTATTTCTGTTAATTAGGCTTACAAATGAATATCTAAAAGATTCTTCAAAAAGGAATCAATTATTTCCTTAAGACATTACTATTTATAGAATAACCTTACACAAACCAAATGAAATGTGAAAGGTGACTGTATTTTTCTTATGCTAAAGTTAAGCTATTGATGATGAACAAATCAATAAAGCATGAATGTTCTCAGTTTAAAAAAAAAAAGAAAAGAAAAAATGGGGTACAAAGCTAAACAGAGAATTCTCAATAGAGGAATATCAATTGGCAGAGAAACACTTAAAGAAATGCTCAACATCCTTAGTCATCAGGGAAATACAAATCAAAAAGACCCTGAGATTTTACCTTACACCCATCAGAATGGCTAAGAGGTTGTAGAGAAAGGGGAACCCTCCGCCATTGATGGCAGGAATGTAAATTGTACAACCCCTTTGGAAATCAATCTAATGCTTTCATGGGCAATAATGAATAGTGCTACCTCAAGATCCAGCTATACTACTCCTAGACATATATCAAAAATAGGCCCAAATATCCAAAATATGCTCAAGTATATAACAAGGACATTTGCTCAACCATGTTCATAGCAGCTTTATTCATAATACTCCAAATCTGGAAACAACCCAGATGTCCCTCGAGGGAGGAATGGGTACAGAAATTGTGGCACATTTACATTATGGAATGCTCTTCAGTAATTAAAAAGAAGGAAATCAAGAAATTTGCAGGCAAATGGTGGGAACTAGAAAAATCACTCTAAGTGAGGTATTCCAGAAGCGGAAAAAAAAAAAAAAAGAATCTTAAAAGCCACTATTGAACCATGAATATTTTCTGATGTTCAGGTCATGATATTACTTCATGAATACTAAAGATACTTTCTCAATATTGTTATGCTGCATTGTATACTACATTGTAATTATATCTTTGTAAAACATGTCTGTGCAGAAAGGAGGGCAAGGTAGTTTTCAGGCTCTTCTGAGTTATCCTCTCTACCTTCTATTGCCAGAAATATATGAGACAATGAATAAAAGAATATTTTCTTATTTATTATTGAATTTATTATTTATTATTGAATTTGTATCTTTATTGTGGCCCCCTCCCTTGTCTCCTAGTAATCCACCTTCCCTCCCTCTTCTCACCCTATCCCCCTACCCTAATCCACTGATAGTGGAGGTCCTCCTCCCCTTCTATATCTGACCCTAGCTTATCAGGTCTCATCAGGACTGGCTGCATTGTCTTCCTCTGTGGCCTGGCAAGGTTGCAACCCCCAGGGGGAGGGGATCAGAGAGCCAGCCATTGAGTTCATGCCAGAGACGGCCCCTGTTCCCCTTATTAGGAAAACCACTTGGAGACTGAGTCTACAGGCTTCATCTGAGCAGGGATTTTAAGTCCTCTCCATGCATGATCCTTGGTTGGGGTATCAGTCTCTGCAGGGTCCCAGGGTTCAGTTTTGTTTTGTTTTGTTCTGTTGGTCTCCATTTGGAGGTCCTGTCCCCTCCAGGTCTTTCTATCTCCCCCTTTTTTCATAAAATTTCCAGGCAAATGATTTGATATAGAAAAGATCATTGTGAGTGAGGTAACATGGAAGCAGAAAGACACACATGGTATATACTCAGTCATAAGTGGTTAATAGACATATTATATAAATAAACATAATAAAATCTAACATATAAAATCCTAAAGAAGCTAAACAAGGAAGACCCTAGGGAAGATGCTCAATCTTCATTCAGAAGGGAAAATGGGATAGACTTCACCAGAAGCAGGTGAAGATAGGGAACAAAGCAGGAGCCTACCACAGAGGGCCTCTGAAAGACTCTACAGATTGAGGTATTGATTCAAAGGCCTACAATCATAGCCAAACTTTGGGCAGAGTTCATGAACTATGAATCCTTAGCCATTATACTGCAAATATATGGACAAGGACAACATCAACAAACGTGTTCATGTGGAAGTAGGGAATCTCTCTATACAAATGACTAGAGTAAAGGATGCTAAGAGCAGAAAAAATTAGTCTTCTCAAAGAATGAACCCTTTAATTAGTTACAAAATATCAAGTGGCAATACCTAAAATTGTATGCATATAAGCAACAAGACTCAGCAGACTACATTTATATATTCATGTATATATTAATCTATATTTGTATATCTATATAATTGTGTGATTATATTTAAATTAAACAAATAAAAATAAATTGAGGACACTATATCACTACAGAGGGCAAGTGCAGTAAACAGGTTTAATACTAGAAATAAATTAAGCTTGATTCTACTGATGACTCTCTAATTGAAAACTTAGCAAACACCTCAGAACCATCTTTTTGTACTTCAGGAGGCTACAGAATAGTACACTAAATCTAAGTAATAGGAATATTAGCTTCTTACCATAGAGGGTCTCTGTAAGACTCTACCTATTAGTGTAAAATAGCAGAAGCGGAGATTCATAACCAAACCATGGGCAGAGAGCAGGAAATCGTATGAAAGAAGGGGGAGTTAGTAAGACATGAAGAGGACAGGAGCTCCACAGGACCAAATATATCTGGGCACAAGGGTCTTTGCTGAGACTTCTTCTCCAACCAAGGACCATGCATGGATATAACCTAGAAACCCTGCTCATACATAGCCTATGGCAGCTCAGTATCCAAGTGATTTACCCTAGTAAGGGGAACAGGGACTGTCTCTGACATGAACTCTGTGGTTGGTGCTTTGACCTCTCCCCCACCATGAGGGAGGAGCAGCCTTGCTACATCATAAAGGAGGACATTGCAGCCAGTCCTAATGAAACCTGATAAGCTAGGGTCCGAAGGAAAGGGACCTTCCTTATCAGTGAACTTAGAGTGGGGCAGGGAGGAGAAAAAGGAGGTAGGGTGGGACTGGGAGGGAATGAGGAAGGGGCTACAGCTGGGATACAAAGTAAATAAACTTTAATTAATATAAAAAATTAAAAATTAATTTAAAAAATACATTTCTTAATATTAACCCTCTTGCAACCAACAAAGATCTTCAGGCAGAAACGTAAGGAATGGATACAGAAATTGTAGTACATTTACACAATGGAATACTATTCAGCAATTAAAAATAAGAAAACAATGAAATGTACAGGGAAATAGATGGGACTAGAAAAGATCATCCTGAGTGAGGTAAACTAGAAGCAGAAGATTTATAGGAGAGGGACAAGATGGCGGCGCCAGGAGAACACTGCCTCTGAGGAGCAGGACAACATTTTCTGTACAGCGACCAAGAGACTGAACTCTGGGCTCTAAAAGAACAGTGAACATGTTTCCCAGGTAAGAGGAAACCCCCACACCGTGGGAATCAGTCGGGTCCACTCTCAGTCACCCAGCCAGAACCCGGAAGAGATCCCAGGTCACACAGGCACTAGGTCGCCAGACCAGAACCACATACCTAGGTGTCCTGATCACCTTCCCAGGCTAAACGGTGGGTACAAAAACACCAGAGACTTGGGGTCCCAGTCATGAGAAAAGCCCACAGGGAAGGAAGGAGACAGGACTGACCTAGGGTCACCCAGTCTTTCCCTGGAAAAGGTCTCGCAGAATGGCAAGTGGGAGCCGCCATCACTGAACTGGGCTCCAGCTGTGAGCACAGAGACTTGCTGTGCACCCAGCTCTGCTGCACAGACAGAGCTGTGTGCCCCAGGGCGACAGACTGGGAGTCCCTGTCAGGAGTAACCCCACAAGGAAAGAAGGAAATTCCCGAATTATGTCATCCAGTATATCCCTGGAAAAGGTCTCACAGACCTGCAGGTGCACTTGCTGCCAGCCCAGAGACCTGCTCTGCACCAACTATTCAGCACAGACAGAACTGTGCGCCCCAGGGCACGAGAGACTTACAGTCCCTGTCAGGAGAAATCCCAACTAGGAATGAAGAAAAGGGGACAGACTTAAGCCACCCAGTATATCCCTGGAAAAGGTCCCGCAGACCAGCCCAACCCAGGGGCCTGCTGTGCACCAGCTAGCCTACTGCTACCAGGAGAGCAGTACTCACCTGCCACAGATTACCGCTTGGGTACTGGGGCACAGAGCCCAAACTTCAGGCCTACAGAAGCCTGGGATCCCTGAGATCGACCCCCAGATACTACTCCCAGGGGCAACCAGTTATCCCTAACAAAACTGACCAAAGCACAGGACACCCAGGTTACAATAGCAGCTCATTAAATTTACAGCAAGAAACCCAAAATCAGGGCAACTGTCTCCAGGACTTCTCTAGGTGAGAGAAGAGGCCTCTTGACTAACAAGGACCACAGTTACCACTCAGGTCTCTATGCCTGAGGTGAGCTGTGGCAACTCCTGAAAAACACTGGCCATAAACTGACCATCCTCAAAAAGCTGAGGAGGCTTCCTTCAGGAAAAACCATCTTCTTACCAAGGGGATTCTTTCCCTTGGAATCACAGGATTCCAGGATTTCAGGAAATACCAGAAACTAACACTCAACACCTAAGATAGCCCAATGGGTACAGGCCAGCGTAAAAGCTCAACCAACAAAAGACAGAGAAATATGGCATCACCAGAACACAGTTATCCAGGCAAGTAGCCATGGACACCACAGCATAATTCAAATTCAAGGAGATGCCCTAACATATATGCTCATGAAGACGATAACAGAGTAAACAAATAAAATGTGTAACGACCTAGAGGAAGATAAACTCAAACAGATTATGGCCATCTGTAAAGAAATACAGGAAGTTGCAGCTAAACAGTTTGTGACGATGAGAGAGGAAATACTTAAATCAATAAAAGAAATAAAAGAAACAGGATTGTTCAAACAAACAGCTGAAAGAATTGAAGGAAAAACAGGAAAATACAGTCAGACAACTGAAGGAAGTCAACAAAATGGCTCAAGATATGAAGATAGAATTGGAAAAATTAAAGAAAACACAAGTAGAGGAAATTGTGGCTAGAAAGACTCTAGGGAAGAAAACAGGAACTGCAGAGGTAAGCATAACAAATATACTACAAGAGATGGAAGAAAGAATCTCAGGTGTGGAAGATACAATGGAAGAAATAGATGTAACTGTCAAAGAAAATGTTCATCTAAAAAATTCCTGACATAGACCGTCCAAGAAATTCAAAACAACATAAAAAGACAAAACCTAAGAATAATAGGAATATGAAGCTGAGAACCTTTTTTTCAAGGTCTGTAAAGAACTGAGTTGGTATTTTAGTGGGAATTGCATTGAATCTGTAGATTGCTTTTGGCAGGATGGCCATTTTCACAATGTTAATCCTACCAATCAATGAGCACTGGAGATCTTTCCATCTTCTGAGATCTTCTTCAATTTCTTTCTTCAGAGACCTGAAGTTTTTCTCAAACAGGTCTTTCACTTGCTTGGTTAGTGTCACCCCAAGGTACTTTATATTATTAGTGGCTACTATAAACGGTGTTGTTTCCCTAATTTCTTTCTCAGCCCTTTTGTCTTTGGTATACAGGAGGGCTTCTGATTTTTTTGAGCTGATTTTGCATCCTGCCACTTTGCTGAAGGTGTTTATCAGCTGGAGGAGTTCTCTGGTTGAATTTTTCGGGTCGCTCATATATACTATCATATCATCTGCGAATAGTGATACTTTGACCTCTTCCTTTCTGATTTGTATCCCTTTGATCTCCTTTAGTTGTCTTATTGCTCTGGCTAGGACTTCAAGTACTATGTTGAAGAGGTATAGAGAGAGTGGGCAGCCTTGTCTTGTCCCTAATTTCAGTGGGATTGATTTAAGTTTCTCTCCATTGAGTTTGATGTTGGCTATAGGTTTGCTGTATATTGCCTTTACTATGTTTAGATATGTGCCTTGTATCCCTGATCTCTCCAAGACTTTAAACATGAATGGGTGTTGGACTTTGTCAAATGCTTTTTCGGCATCTAAGGAGATGATCATGTGGTTTTTCTCCTTCAGTTTGTTTATGTGGTGGATTATATTGATGGATTTCTGTATGTTGAACCACCCTTGCATGCCTGGGATGGAGCCTCCTTGGTCATAGTGGATAATATCTTTGATGTGTTCTTGGATTCGGTTTGCAAGTATTTTATTGAGTATTTTTGTGTCAATGTTCATAAGAGAGATAGGTCTGAAGTTCTCTTTTTTGGTTGGGTCTTTATGTGCTTTAGGTATCAAGGTGACTGTGGCTTCATAGAATGAATTTGGTAATGTACCTTCTGTTTCTATTTTGTGGAATAGTTTGAGGAGAATTGGTGTTAGCACTTCTTTGAAGGTCTGGTAGAATTCTGCGCTGAAACCATCTGGGCCAGGGCTTTTGTTGTAAGGGAGACTGTGAATATTTAAAACAATCCTGTACAACAACAGATCATCTGGAGGTATCTTGATCCCCGATCTCAAGCTGTACTACAAAGCAATAGAAATAAAACCTGCATGGTATTGGCATAAAAACAAAAAGGAGGATCAAAGGAACCGAATAGAAGATCCAGAAATAAACCCACATACCTACGAATACTCGATTTTTGACAAAGATGCCAAAACCATTCAATGGAAAAAAGACAGCATCTTCAATATATGGTGCTGGTCCAACTGGATGTCTACATGCAGAAAAATGAAAATAGATCCATATTTATCACCCTGCACAAAACTGAATTCCAAGTGGATCAAAGACCTCAACATAAAACCAGATACTCTAAATCTGTTAGAAGAAAAAGTGGGGAACAGCCTAGAACTCATTGGCCCAGGAGACAACTTCCTGAACAGAACACCAACAGCACAGGCTCTAAGAGCAACAATCAATAAATGGGACCTCATGAAACTGAAAAGCTTCTGTAAAGCAAAGGACACTGTCATCAAAACAAAACAACTGTCTACAGATTGGGAAAGAATCTTCACCAACCCTTTATCTGACAGAGGGCTAATATCCAGTATATACAAAGAACTAAAGATGCTGAAAAGCAGCAAACCAAGTAATCCAATTAAAAACTCGGGAACAGAGCTAAACAGAGAATTCTAGACAAAGGAATATTGAATGGCACAGAAACACTTAAAGAAATGCTCAACCTCATTAGCCATTAGTGAAATGCAAATCAAAACAACCCTGAGATTTCAACTTACACCCATCAGAATGGCCAAGATGAAAAACTCACGTGACAACACATGCTGGAGAGGTTGTGGAGAAAGGGGAACCCTCCTCCACTGCTGGTGGGAATGTAAACTGGTACAACCACTTTGGAAGTCTATCTGGCACTTTCTCAGACAATTAGGAATAGTGCTTCCTCAAGACCCAGCTATACCACTGCTAGGTATATTCTCAAAATTTACTCAAGTCAATAAGAGGAATACTTGCTCAACCATGTTTATAGCAGCTTTATTTGTAATAGCTAGAACCTGAAAAAAACCCAGATGTCCATCAATGGAGGAATGGGTACAGAAATTGTGGTATTTTTACACAATGGAATACTACTCAGCAATCAAAAAGGAGGAAATCATGAAATTTGCAGGCAAATGGTGGGATCTAGAAAAGATCATTCTGAGTGAAATATCCCAGAAGGAGAAAGACAAACAAGGTATATACTCGCTTATATAGACCAATAAGATATGATAAACATAATGAAATCTATACACCTATAAAAGATAATCAAGAGAGCAGACACAGGGTAAGATGATCAATCTTCATTTAGAAGGACAGATGGGATGTACATTGAACGTATGACAGGAGTCTACTGCAGAAGGCATCTGAAAGCCTCTACCTAGAATTTTTTTCAAAGCAGATACTAAGACTCATAACCAAACCTTCGGCAGAGTACAGGGAATCATATGAAAGAAGGGGAGTTAGTATGATGGGGAAAGGATATGAGCTCCACAAGTACCAAATATATCTGGTCACAGGGACTTTTCTGAGACTGACATTCAACCAAGGACCATGTATGGATATAACCTAGAACCTCTGCTCGGATGTAGCCTGTGGAAGCTCAGTAACCAATTGGTTTCCCATAGTAAGGGGAACAAGGGCTATTTCTGACAGGAATTCAATGGCTGGCTCTTTGACCTCCCTAACCCCCAAGGGAGGAGCAGTCCTGTTAGGCCACAGAGGAGGACTTTGCAGCCAGTCCTGAAGATATATGATAAAACTGGGTCAGATGAATGGGGAGGAGGTCTCCCCCATCAATGGGCTTGGAAAGGGGCAGGGTGGAGATGAGGGAGGGAGGGTGAGATTGGGAGGGAATGAGGGAATGGGATACAGCTGGGAAACAGAGTTAATGTAACTGATAAGAAAAAAAAATAAAATTAAAAAAATGTGAAAAAAAGAATAATAGGAATAGAGGAAAAAGAAGATGCCCTGCTCTAAGGATCAGAAAATATTTTCAACAAAATCATTGAAGAAAATTTCCCCAACTTAGAGGAGAGGCCAATAAGAATAAAAGAGACCTACAGAACACCCAATCAATTAGACCAGAAAAGAAAATTTTCTTGTCACATAATAATCAAAACAGAAAGTATATAGGACAGAGAAAAAATACTAAAAGCTGCAGGGGAAAAAGGCCAAGTAACATATAATGGAAAATCCATCAGAATCACACCTGACTTCTCAACAGACTATGAGATCCAGAAGGGCCTGGACAGATATCATGCAGACCCTTAAAGAACACAGATGTCAGCCCAGGCTACTATACCCAGCAAAACTCTCAGTCCTCATAGATGGAGAAAACAAGATATTCAATGACAAAAACAATTTTCAACAATACCTACACACAAATCTAGCGTTACAGAAGACACTAGAAGGGAAAATACAACCCAAGAAAACTAGCTACTTTCAAAAAAACCATAGGAATTAATTAACCTCACTACAGTAAAACAATAAGCAACCAAGGACACAAACTTATGAACACAGCCAACATCAAAATCAAAAGATCTAACAGCCACTGGTCATTAATCTCTCTCAACATCAATGTACTCAATTCTCCAATAAAAAGACACAGACTAACAAAATGGATGTGTAAACAAAACCCAGCAATCTGTTGCATGCAAGAAACACACCTAAGGCACAAAGATAGACATTACCTGAGGGTAAAGAGCTGGAAGACAGCTTTCAAAGCAAATGGACCCAAGAAACAAGCAGGAGTAGCCATTCTAATATCTGATAAAATAGACTTTCAACCAAAATTAATCAAGAGAGATGGGGAAGGACACTCCAACTCATCAAGGGAAAATTCTAGGTAAACATCACAATCCGGAACATCTATGCTGCAAATACAAGGGTTCCCACATTTGTAAAGGAAACATTGATAAAACTTAAACCACACATAGATCCCCACACATTAATAGTGGGAGACTTCAACACCCCATTATCAACAAAGGACAGGTCAACAAAACAGAAATTAAACAAAGAATCAATTTCTCTAACAGAGGTCATGAATCAAATGGACCTCACAGACATTTACAGAACTTTACACCCAAACACAAAAGAATTTACCTTCTTCTCAGCACCTCATGGAACCTTCTCCAAAATAGACCATATGGTTGGTCACAAAGCAAGTCTCGACACATACAAGAAGATTGAAATAATCTCTTGTATCCTAACTGATCACCATGGAATAAAACTGAATCTTAACAGCAACAGAAATAGCAAAATGCCTACACACACATGGAAACTGAACAACTTGCTACTAAATGACAGCTAGGTCAGGGAAGAAATAAAGAAAGAAATTAAAGACTTCCTAGAATTCAATGAAAATGAAGACACAACATATACAAACTTGTGGGACACAATGAAAGCAGTGGTAAGAGGAAAGTTCATAGCACTAAGTGCCTTCAAGAAGAAATTTGAGAGAGCTCATTCAAGCAACTTAATTGATCACCTAAAAACCCTCAAAAAAAGAAGAAGCAGACACACCATAAAGGAGTAGACAGATGGAAATACTCAAACTCAAGACTGAAATCAATCAATTAGAAACAAATAAAACAATTCAAAGAATCAATGAAACAAAGAGCTAGTTCTTTGAGAAAATCAAGATAGACAAACCCTTAGCCAAGCTAACTAAAAGGCAGAGAGATACCATCCAATTCAAAAAAATCAGAAATGAAAAAAGGGACATAACTACAGACACTGAGGAAATCCAAGCAATATTTAGGACTTACTTCAAAAGTCTGTATGCCACAAAATTTGAAAATCCAAATGAAATGTACAATTTTCTTGATTGATTCCCCTTACGAAAATTGAATCAAGACCATGTAAATCAATTAAATAGTCCTATATCCCCCAAGGAAATAGAAGCAGTCATCGAAATTCTCCCATTTAAAAAAAAAGCCCAGGACCAGATGGTTTCAGTGCAGAATTCTACCAGATCTTCAAAGAAGAGCTAACTCCAATTCTCTTCAAAATATTCCACAAAATAGAAACAGAAGGAACACTACCAAACTCATTCTATGAAATCACAGTCACTGTGGTTCCTAAACCTCACAAAGACCCAACAAAGAAAGAGAATTTCAGGCCAATCTCCCTCATGAAAATTGATGCAAAAATACTCAACAAAATACTTGCAAACTTAATCCAAGAACACATCAAAGATATCATCCACTATGGCCAAGTAGGCTTCATCCCAGGTATGCAGGGGTGGTTCAATACACAGAAATCCATCAATGTGATCCACCATACTAACAAACTGAAAGAAAAAAAAACACATGATACTCTCCTTAGATGGTGAAAAAGTATTTGACAAAATCCAACATCCATTCATGTTTAAAGTATTGGAGAGATCAGGGATACAAGGCACATATCTAAAGATAGTAAAGGCAATATACTGCAAGTTTATAGCCAACATCAAACTAAATGGAAAGAAACTTAAAGCAATTCCACTGAAATCAGGGACAAGGAAGGCTGCCCCCTCTCTCCATATCTCTTCAACATAGTTCTGGAAGCCCTTGCTAGAGCAATAAGACAGTTGAGGGAGATCAAGGGGATACAGATGGGAAAGGAAGAAGTCAAATTATCACTATTTGCAGATGATATGATAGTATATGTGAGTGACCACAAAATTATACCAGAGAACTTCTACAGCTGATAAACACCTTCAGCTAAGTGGCCGGATAAAAAATAAACTAAAAAAAAAAAAAAAAAGTAGCCCTCCTGTATACAAAAGAAAAAAGAGCTGAGAAAGAAATTAGGGAAACAACGCCCTTCACAATAACCACAAATGACATAAATTATCTTGGTGTATCCTAACCAAGCAAGTCAAAGACTTTTATGAAAAAAATTTCAAGTCTCTGAAGAAAGAATTAGAAGAAGATATCAAAAGATGGAAATATCTCCCATGCTCATGGCTTGGCAGCATTAATATAGTAAAAATGGCCATTTTACCAAAAGCAATGTATAGATTCAACGCAATTCCCATCAAATTACCAACACAATTCTTTACAGACCTGGAAAGAAAAATTCTCAACTTCATATAAATAACAAGAAACCCAGAATTTCTAAAGCAATCCTCTACAATAAAAGATCTTCTGGAGGTATCTCTATCCCTGATCTTAAGCTATACTATACAGCAACAGTAATAAAAACTGTATGGTACTGGCACAGAAACAGAATGGTGGATCAATGGAACCGAATAGAAGACCCAGAAATAAACCCACACATTACGGACACCTGATCTTTGACAAAAATTTCAAAACCAAAGAATGGAAAAAAAGTAGCATCTTCCACAAATGGTGCTGGTCTAACTGGATATCTACATGTAGAAAAGTGCATATAGATCCATATTTATCACCCTGCACAAAACTAAAGTCCAAGTGGATCAAAGAACTCAACATAAAACCAGACACACTAAACCACTTAGAAGAAAACATGGGGAATACCCTAGAACTCATTGGTACAGGAGACAACTTCCAGGAACAGAACATCAACAGCACAGACTCTAAGAGCAACCATCAATAAATGGGACCTCATGAAGCTGAAAAGCTTCTGTAAAGCAAAGGACACCATCATCAAAACAAAACGACTGCCTACAAATTGGGAAAGAACCTTCACCAACCCTTTATCTGACAGAGGGCTAATATCCAGTATATATAAAGAAATGAGGAAGCTGAAAAGCAACAAACCATGTAAATCCAATTAAAAAATGGTGAACAGAGCTAAACAGAGAATTCTCTGTAGAGGAATATCGAATGGCAGAGAAACACTTAAAGAAATGCTCAACATCATTAGCCATCAGAGAAATGCAAATCAAAATGACACTGAGATTTTACCTTATAGCCATCAGAATGGGCAAGATCAAAAACTCAAGTGACAACACATGCTGGAGAGGTTGTGGAGAAAGGGGAACCCTTCTCCACTACTGGTGGGAATGTAAACTTGTACAACCACTTTGGAAATCAATCTGGCGCTTTCTCAGACAACTAGGAATAGCACTTCCTCAAGATCCAGCCATACCACTCCTAGGCATATATCCAAAAGAGGCCCAAGTACACAATAAGGCCATTTGCTCAACCATGTTTTTAGCAGCTTTATTTGTAATAGCCAGAAGCTGGAAACAACACGGATGCCCCTCAACTGAAAAAATGGATGAGAAATTGTGGTACATCTACACAATGGAATATTACTCAGCAATGAAAAATAAGGAAATCATGAAATTTGCAGGTAAATGGTGGAAACTGTAAAGGATCATCATGAGTCAACTATACCAGAAGCAGACACACACCGTATATACTCACTCATATAGAGATATAATATAGGATAAACCTACTAAAGTATGTACATCTAAAGAAACTAATCAAGAGGGAGGACCCTGATTAAATGCTCTATCCCCATCCCAAAAGGCAAAGAGGATGGACATCAGAAGAAGAAGAAAACAGGAAACAAGTTAGGAAACTGCCACAGAGGGCCTCTGAAAGGCTCTGCCCTGCAGACAACCAAAGCAGATGCTGAGACTTATGGCCAACTGTTGGGCAGAGTGCATGGAATCTTATGTAAGAAGTGGGAAATAGTAAGATCTGGAGAGGACAGGACCTCCACAAGGAGAGCAACAGAACCAGAAAATTTGAATGCAGGGATCTTTCCAGAGACTCATTCTCCCACCAAGTATCATGCATGGAGATAACCTAGAACCCCTGCACAGATGTATCCCATGGGTCCAGTGTCCAAGTGGGTTCCATAGTAATGGGAAGAGTTATGCCTTCCCATTATGCCTCTGGCATAAACTGATTGGCCTGCTCTTTGATCACTCCCCCTGAAAGAGGAGGAGTCTTACCAGGACAGAGAATATTACAATGCAGCCACTCCTGGTGAGATCTGATAGACTAAGATCAGAAGGAAGGAGAGGGGGACCTCTCCTATCAGTGGACTTGGGGAGGGGCATGTGTGAAGAAGGGAAAGGGAAGGAGGGGAGGAGGGAGGGATTTATGGGGGTGCTTACAAAGTGAATAAAGTGTTATTAATATAAGTTTTAAAAAAGGATTTTTAGTTGCTGTCATAAGACACTATACTGTTGTGGTTAAAAATAGTTTTCATTTACTGTGGGCCATATTGGGACCTTATTTCAGAGGCCCTAGGCACTTTATAAGTCTTAATTTTTTCATTAAAAAAATCCTTACAAGAAAAAAAAACTAGAAGCAGAAATACATACATGGTATATATTCATTTTTAAGTGGATATTAGAATATAATATAGGATAAACATACTAAAATCTACAGAAGCTAAACAAGGAGGACCCTAAGGAAGATGCTTAATCTTCATTGTTAAGGACAAACAGGATAGACATCTGAAGTAGGAGAAGACAGGGAACAGGACAGAAGCCTTCCACAGAGGACCTTTGAAAGATTCTGCCCATCAGGTACCTAAGCAGATGCTGAGACTCATAGTCAAAATTTGGGCAGAGTGCAGGGAATCTGATGAAAGAAGAGGGAAACAGGAAGACTTGGAGGAGATAGGAGCTCCACAAGGAGACCAACAGAACCAAAACTGTGGGCCCAGGGTGGCCTGCAGAGACTGATGCTGCAACCAAAGACCATGCATGGAGAGGAACTATAACCTCTGCTCATATGTAGCCCATAGGATGGTCAGTCTCCAAGTGGATTCTCTATTAAGGAGAAATTTTATAAAATAGGAAATCATTGACATAGGTAGTAATCAACCCAAATAGTTCAGAAAATATCACTGTGTAGAAAACTCAAAAGTAAACACTAATACTTTGCTTGAAAAATATACAGGGTTTTTTTGTTAGTTTGTTTCTTCCTACTGAAATTGATGCATACAGGCATATTGAGGTGAATAGTAAACTTACTGAGACACCTAGAGACCTGAACTTTATGGGTGCCAAAGTGGAAAGAAGGAACACTGGGAGAAGTAGCTCTGTGAGTGGGGGAAACATCCACTCAGCCACTCAGCGCTGGTTTCTGGGAACACATTCCACTCAGCTGATGAATCCAGGCACTGTGCAGCGGGCCATGGGTTCCAATTGGAGGCAGCATTCTACTGCTGGAAATTCAATTATTTCATAACAATATGAAAAAAAAAAGAGCTGCATGTTAGAATTTTACATGTATCAGTCCTTTTGTACAGAGAAATTAGGTAGGTACCTGTGGATTCTGCTTAATTCTTCCTTTATCCTTTTTCAATTTCAAATAGTTTAGTGTACTATTTTGTAATCACCAATAGCTATATGATATTAATAAAATTTGAAATTATTGAAGGTCTAGTATTTCAGACATTCAAAAAAAAAAAGGACATTGCCAGAATTGATTACTTAACAGCTTACTAGAGCCTTATCTCTCAGTGATAACTACTTACAGCCCCTAATAAAATTGGTACTATGAAAGTCAATTTTTCTCTATTTGCATCTTGAATAAAATCTTTATTAAATATTGAGAGGGGTAAATAAAACTAAAATTCGATTGTTTAAATCAAATGAAAAGTATATTTAATATGTAAAAATGAGACAGAGATTAATTTTTATGACTTTTATTTTCATGCACAGTAATTCTACTGCATCAAGCATAGTAAAGGTGATTTGCCACTTTCTGCATTTGTGTCTTCTAAGCCTGTCTCTCCTCATCTCTTCTTATTTCTTCCCTCTCCCACTCTTCTCATCCTCACCCTCCTTTTCGTTTCTCTTATTGACCTTCATGTGTTTTTCACTTTCTTTCATTTGAAGACTCTTATATAGGACAGTTATGGTACAAATACTACTGTTATCCATCTTAATGAAACACTTTTTATCATTTTTGCATTTATTATATAAATTTTAAAGGATGGAGTGATACATGATGCACAGTGTAAGCAATCTAATGCAAATATTTTAAATTATTTTCTACTTAATTATCTTATATTTTATGCATGAATATTTTGCCTGCATATGTGCACCTCTGTGACTGGTACCCATGAAGGCCAGAAGACAGCATCAGATCTCATGGAACTGGAGTATGTGGGACTTCTGAGCCACTATGTAGGACTCTGGATTATAGTGCCATAAATCAAACATCCATTTCTCTAGCACTTAATACTCAGATATTAGAAATTTTCAAGCATAATTAAAATAAAGTAACTGGTTATCCATCTCTAGTGATTGTAAGAGTATTTTATTTTTAATTTTAATTTTATACTCTTCTTTATGAGGAAACACATGTATTCATATTATCACAGTACTAGATAACAAAATACACTTTCAAAATTACCATCAACACAGCAATTAATGAAGAGCAGTGTTAAAAAACTCTTTAAGTTTTTATTACTGTATACAACTAACTTCTTTTTTATATTTATTTATTTATCTTTATTTGTTATAATTTATTCACTTTGTAAACCAGCTGTAGCGCCTCCCTCTTCCCCATACAATCCCACCCAACCTCCCTCTTCTCCTCCCATGCCCTCCCCCAAGTCCACTGATCAGGGAGGTCCTATGCCCTTTCCATCTGACCCTAGTCTATCAGGTCTCATCAGGACTGGCTTCATTGTCTTCCTCTGTGGTCTGATCAGGATTCTTCACCCTCAGGAGAGATGATCAAAAAGACAGCCACTGAGTTTATGTCAGACACAACCCCTGTTCCCTTTACTAGGAAACACACTTGGAAACTGAGCTGCCATGGGCTACATCAGTGAAGGGGTTATGTTATTATGTTATTATGTTTCCATGCCTGGTAATTGATTGGAGTATCAGACTCAGAAAAGACCTGTGGGCACAGTTTTTTCTGGTTCTGCTGCTCTCCTTGTGGAACTCTGGCCCCTCCAGGTCTTTAAAATCCCCCTCTTTAATAAGATTCTCTGCACTCTGCCCAAATTTGGCTGAGTCTTAGCATCTGCTTTGATACCCTACTGGGTAGAGCCTTTCAGAGATCCTCTATGGAAGGCTACTGTCCTGTTCCTTGTCTTTTCCTACTTACAATGTCTATTCTGTTTACTCTTCTGAATGAACTCTAAGATCAACAATCAATAAATGGGGCCTCTTGAAACGGAGAACCTTCTGTAAAACAAAGGACACTGTCATTAGAAAAAAGTATAACTTACAGACTACGAAAGGTTCTTCACCAAGCCTTTATCTGGCAGAATATATCTAGAATATATAAAGAACTAAAGAAGTTAAAAAGCAACAAATCAAGTAACCCAATTAAAAACAGGGCTAAACAGAATTCTCAATAGAGGAATATAGAACGGTAGAGAAACACTTGAAGAAATGCTCAACGTCCTTAGTCACAGGTGAAATGCAAATCAAAACGACCCAGAGATGTCACTTTATACCAATCATAATGGCTAAGATCAAAAACTCAAGTGACAATACACACAGGATGGGGATTGAACATTTTAGTTAGGGTCCTCTCTTTTGCTTAGTTTGTTTAGGAATACCCCTTCACTTGCTGGTGGGCATGTAAACATGTACAACCACTTCGGAAATCCATCTGGCGCTTTCGCAGACAATTAGGAATAGCACTTCCTAAAGATTCACCTATATCACTCCTAGGAACATATTCATAATATGCTCAAGTATACAACAAGGACATTTGCTCAACCATGTTCATAGCACCTTTATTCAAAGTAGCCAGAAACATTAATATGGATAAATTAATGGATATGTTTTTGTTTCATTTTTGTTTTGTTTTTCTTTTTCCTGTGAAATTCAGTTCATTTAGCCTAGTAGTCGTTGGTCAGCAACGATATATAAGTGGCCAAGGTATATAAGTGGTATTGTGTTTTTGGACCTCTTTCTTAAATATAGTATTGATAAAAACAAAAATAGGTATTTAATATCATGAGTTTTAGCTACCAGTAAATAAATTAACAAATAAATAAACAATGAAAAACTACATTTATTTATGACTTTAACTGTACAGCACATTCAGAGATTATATTTCAATAATTATTTGTTGAGAAGGTGAGATAACCCAGGTCCATATTTCTATCAATTTCTATATAGCATCTAAGAATCTGATAAAATTATTTTAAGCTATTCTTCATTAAAATATTGTCAGTCTTGAAGACCAAAATTACTAATTTATATAGAGCATAATAGTTACTGGTTGCATACATTTTATCATTTAAGAAAGGTTAAAAGGATAATTATTATTTTATTTATTTTTTTAACTTTTATTAATTACACTTCATTCATTTTGTATCCCCCCATAAGCCCCTCCCTCCCCCCTTTCTGCATGCATGCCCCTCCCCAAGTCCACTGATAGGAGAAGTCCTCCTCTCCTTATTTCTGATCTTAGTCTATCAGTTCTCATCAGAAGTGGCTGCATTGTCAGGGTTCTAGGTTATCTCCACGGATAATCCTTGGTTGGAGTATGAGTCTCTGGGAAGTTCCCTGTGTTCAAATTATCTTATTCTGTTGCTCTCCTTGTGGAGTTCCTGTCCTCTCCAGTTCTTACTATTTCCCACTTCTTACATAAAATTCCATTCATTCTGCCGGTCAGTTGGCCATCAGGCTCAGCATCTGCTTTGACACTCTGCACAGCAGAGGCTTTCAGAGGCCCTCTGTGGCAGGTTCCCAGGTTGTTTCCTGTTTTCTTCTTCTGGCTTTCAGAGGCCCTCTGCAGCAGGTTCCTAGGTTGTTTCCTATTTTCTTTTTCTTCTGATGTCCATCCTCTTTGCCTTTCAGGATGGGGATTGAACATTTTAGTTAGCGTCCTCTCTTTTGCTTAGTTTGTTTAAATGTACAGATTTTAGTGGGTTTATTCTATGTTGTATGTTTATATGAGTGAGTATATACCATGCGTGTCTTTTTGCTTCTGGGACAACTCACTTAGGGTGATCCTTTCCAGGTACCATCATTTACCTGCAATTTTCATGATTTCCTTATTTTTCATTGCTGAGTAATACTCCATTGGATAGGTGTACCACAGTTTCTGCATCCATTCTCCAGTTGAGGGGCATCTGGGCTATTTCCAGCTTCTGGCTATTACAAATAAAGCTGTTACAAACATGGTTGAGCAAATGTCTTTTTTCTGTACTTGAGCCTCTTTTGGGTATATGCCTAGGAGTGGTATGGCTGGATCTTGAGGAAGCGCTATTTCTAGTTGTCTGAGAAAGTGCCAGATTGATTTCCAGAGTAGTTGTACAAGTTTACATTCCCACTAGCACTGGAGAAGGGTTCCCTTTTCTCCACAACCTCTCCAGCATGTGTTGTCACTTGAGTTTTTGATCTTGGCCATTCTGATGTGTGTAAGGTGAAATCTCAGGGTTGTTTTGATTTGCATTTCCCTAATGGCTAATGACGACTGGAGAGATGGCTCAGCCGTTAAAGGCTAGACTCACAACCAAAAATATTTAATTTTTCAAATGATTATCTTGATAGTCAAACCATCAACATTTTGACAACTCTTGCCAATAGTCTCAACATTCATGTATATGTAATTAGAAACTATTTAAAATTAAACTCTAGGACACCAAGCTGAGAGATAACCTTGTTTTCATAAACGTAAGGAATGAATGAAATCTATAGTTCTGTCACTCTTAAACTCAGACAATATAGAACAAGCCTATAGAAAACATCAAAATAATTGGAGAAAGACTTAAAGCAATCCCACTGAAATCAGGGACAAGGAAGTGCTGCCCACTCTTCTCCATAGCTGTTTAACCTAGTACTTGAAGTCCTAGCTAGAGCAATAAGACAACTAAAGGAGATCAAGGAGATACAAATGGGAAAGGAAGAAGTTAAAGTATCACTATTTGCAGACGATATGATAGTATACATGAGCAACCACAAAAATTCAACCAGAAAACTCCTTCAGCTAATAAACACTTTCAGCAAAGTGGCTGGATACAAAATTAACTCAAAATAATCAGAAGCCCTCCTGTATACCAAAGACAAAAGGACCAAGAAAGAAATTAGGCGAACAACACCCTTCACATTAGCCACAAATAACATAAAATACTTTGCTGTGAATCGAAGCAAGCAAATGAAAGACCTCTTTGAAAAAAAACTTTAAGACTCTGAAGAAAGAAATTGAAGAAGATATCAGAATATGGAAATATCTCCCGTGTTCATGGATCTGTAGGATTAACATAGTGAAAATGGCCATCCTGCTAAAAAGCAATCTACAGATTCAATGCAATTTCCATCAAAATATCAAAACAATTCTTTACAGAATTTGAAAGAACAATTCTCTACTTCATATGGAAAAACAAAAAACCCTATATCTGACAGAGGGCTAATATCCAGAACATATAAAGAACTAAAGAAGTTAAACAGCAAAAAAAATCAAGTAATCCAATTAAAAAATGGGGTACAGATGTAAACAGAGAATTCTCGACAGAGGAATATTGAATGGAAGAGAAACACTTAAAGAAATGCTCAACCTCATTAGCCATCAGGGAAATGCAAATCAAAACGACCCTGAGATTTCAATTTACACCCATCAGAATGGACAAGATTAAAAACTCAAGTGACAACACATGCTGGAGAGGTTGTGGAGAAAGGGGAACACTCCTCCACTGCTGGTGGGAATGTAAACTGGTACAACCACTCTGGAAATCTATCTGGCACTTTCTAAGACAATTAGGAATAGTGCTTCCTCAAGACCCAGCTATACCACTGTAAGGTATATACCCAAATTTGCTCAAGTACACAAAAGGGACATTTGCTCAACCATGTTTATAGCAGCTGTATTTGCAATAGCCAGAACCTGGAAACAACCCAGATGTCCATCACGGAGAAATGGATACAGAAATTGTGGTATTTTTACACAATGGAATACTACTCAGCAATCAAAAAGGAAGAAATCATGAAATTTGCAGGCAAATGGTGGGATCTAGAAAAGATCATTCTGAGTGAAATATCCCAGAAGGAGAAAGACAAACACGGTATATACTCACTTATATAGACCTATAACATATGACAAACATAATGAAATCTATACACCTAAAAAAGATAATCAAGAGAGCAGACATGGGGTAAGATGATCAATCCTCATTTAGAAAGATAGATGGGATGTGCATTGAGCATATGACAAGAGTCTACTGAGAACATCTGAAAGACTCTAACTAGCAGTGTTTTCAAAGCAGATACAAAGACTCATGACCAATCCTTTGGCAGAGTACAGGGAATCATATGAAAGAAGGGGAGTTAGTATGATGGGGAAAGGATAGGAGGTCCACAAGGACCAAATATATCTGGGCACAGGGTCTTTTCAGAGACTGACATTCAACCAAGGACCATGTATGGACATAACCTAGAACTTCTGCTCAGATGTAGCCTGTGGTAGCTTAGTAACCAATTGGTTTCCCATAGTGAGGGGAACAAGGACTATTTCTAACAGGAAGTCAATGACTGGCTCTTTGACCTCCCCAACCCACAAGGGAGGAGCAGTCCTGTTAGGCCACAGAGGAGGGCTTTGCAGCCAGTCCTGAAGATACCTGATAAAACAGGATCAGATGAATGGGGAGGAGGTCCCCCCCTATCAGTGGACTTGGAAAGGGGCACGATGGAGATGAGGAAGGGAATGAGGGATCAGGACACGGCTGGGATACAGAGTTAATAAAATGTAACTGATAAGAAAAAAATAAAATTAAATAAAAAAACCCAGAATGGCCAATATGAAACTGTACAACAACAGATCGTCTGGAGGTATCTCCATCCCTGATCTCAAGCAGACAAATAGTAATAAAAACTGTATGGTATTGGCATAGAAACAGAATGATGGATCAATAGAGCCAAATAGAAAACCCAGAACTAAATCCACACATTTATAGATAATGAGTTTTTGACAAGGAAGCCACAACCATACAATAGAAAACAGACATTATTTTCAACAAATGATGTTAGTCTAACTAGATGTCTACATGCAGAAAAAATGAAAATAGATCCATATTTATCACCCTGCACATAACTAAAGTCCAAGTGGATCAAAGAGCTCAATATAAAACCAGACACACTAAATCAGTTAGAAGAAAAAGTGGGGAAAAGCCTAGAACTCATTGGCACAGGTGACAACTTCCTGAACAGAACACCAACAGCGCAGGCTCTAAGAGCAACAATCAATAAATGGGACCTCATGAAACTGAAAAGCTTCTGTAAAGCAAAGGACACTCTCTTCAGAACAAAACAACATTCTACAGACTGGGAAAGGATCTTGACCAACCCTATATCAGACAGAGGGCTGATATCCAGAATCTATAAAGAACCAAAAAAGTTAAAAAGAAAAATCAAGTAATCTAATTAAAAAATGAGGTACAGGGCTAAACTGAATTCTGTGTAGAGGACTATAGAATGGCAGAGAAACACTTAAAAAAACTCAAGTGACATAGCTGGGTCTTGAGGAAGCCTTATTCCTAATTGTCTGAGTAAGCACCAGATTGACTTCCAAAGTGGTTGTACCAGTTTACATTCCCACCAGCAGTGGAGGAGGGTTCCCCTTTCTCCACAACCTCTCCAGCATGTGTTGTCCCTTGAGTTTTTCATCTTGGCCATTCTGATGGGTGTAAGGTGAAATCTCAGGGTTGTTTTGATTTGCATTTCCCTAATTTGCTAATGAGGTTGAGCATTTCTTTAAGTGTTTCTCTGCCATTTGATGTTCCTCTATGGAGAATTCTCTGTTTAACTCTGTTTCCCATTTTTTAATTGGATTACTTGGTTTGTTGCTTTTCAGCTTCTTTAGTTCTTTATATATACTGGATATTAGTCCTCTGTCAGATAAAGGGTTGGTGAAGGTTCTTTCCCAATCTGTAGGCAGTCATGTTGTTTTGATGATGGTGTCCTTTGCTTTACAGAAGCTTTTCAGCTTCATGAGGTCCCATTTATTGATTGTTGCTCTTAGAGCCTGTGCTGTTGGTGTTCTGTTCAGGAAGTTGTCTCCTGTGCCAATGAGTTCTAGGCTGTTCCCAAATTTTTTTAACTGATTTAGAGTATCTGTTTTAATGTTGAGGTCTTTGATCTACTTGGACTTTAGTTTTGTGCAGGGTGATAAATATGGATGTATTTACATCTTTCTGCACGTAGACATCCAGTTGGACCAGCACAATTTGTTGAAGATGCTGTCTTTTTTCCATTGAATGGATTTAGCTGCTTTGTCAAAAATCAAATATTCATAGGTGTGTGGGTTTATTTCTGGATCTTCTATTCAGTTCCATTGATCCTCCTTTCTGTTTCTATGCCAATATCATGCAGTTTTTATTACTATTGCTCTGTAGTACAGCTTGAGGTCGGGGATGGTGATACTTCCAGATGATCTGTTGTTATATAGGATCGTTTTGGAGATTCTGGGTTTTTTGCTTCTCCATATGAAGCTGAGAATCTTTTTTTTTTTTTCAAGGTCCATAAAGAATTGAGTTGGTTATCTTCTTTAGGTGTGTAGATTTCATTATATTTATCATATCTTGTAGGTCTATATAAGCAAGTATAAACCATGTTTCTCTTTCTCCTTCTGGGATACTTCACTCAGAATGTTTTTTTCTAGATCCCACCATTTGAAGATAATCTGATATCTTCTTCAATTTCTTTCTTCAGAGACTTGAAGTTTTTCTCAAACAGGTCTTTCACTTGCTTGGTTAGTGTCACCCCAAGGTACTTTATGTGGTTAGTGGCTATTGTGAAGGGTGTTGTTTCCCTAATTTCTTTCTTGGCCCTTTTGTCTTTGGTATACAGGAGGGCTTCTAATTTTTTTGAGTTGATTTTGTATCCTGCCACTTTGCTGAAGGTGTTTATCAGCTGGAGGAGTTCTCTGGTTGAATTTTTGGGGTCGCTCATACATACTATCATATCATCTGCGAATAGTGACACTTTGACCTCTTCCTTTCTGATTTGTATCCCCTTGATCTCCTTTAGTTGTCTGGCTAGGACTTCAAGTACTATGTTGAAAAGGTATGGAGAGAGTGGGCAACCTTGTCTTGTCCCTGATTTCAGTGAGATTGATTTAAGTTTCTCTCCATTGAGTTTGATGTTGGCTATAGGCTAGCTGCCTTGTATCCCTGATCTCTCCAAGACTTTAAACATGAATGGGTGTTGGACTTTGTCAAATGCTTGTTCAGCACCTAAGGAGATGATCATGTGGTTTTCTCCTTCAGTTTGTTTATATGGTGGATTACATTGATGGATTTCTGTATGTTGAACCACCCTTGCATGCCTGGGATTGTGGAGAGCCGAGAGAATGCAATCGCCATTACGAAATGGTGCCGACATCTGGCCTCGGCCCTAGTGAACAAGTAATAGAGCGCACGTGCAAGTTGCAAAAGCGCGCCAAGTCACTGCCCAGCCCGGGGCGTTACTGCCCAGTCACACGGGGCAATGGGCAAGCAGCCAACCAGCGGAGTACACGCCGCCGCAGGGGGTATTTAAGCAGCACCATTCTGGGGGTTGGCGTCTTCCTCCTCTCATCAATTGACTGCAATAAAGCTTGCTGCAGAAGGATCCTATTGTCCGTGTGCGTTCTTGCTGGCGAGACGACCACGCGGGTTGCAACATGGGATGAAGCCTACTTGGTCATAATGGATGATATCTTTGATGTGTTCTTGGATTCAGTTTGCAAGTATTTTATTGAGTATTTTTGCATCAATGTTCATTAGAGAGCTAGGTCTGAAGTTCTCTTTTTTTTGTTGGGTCTTTTTGTGGTTTGGGTATTATGGTGACTGTGGCTTCATAGAATGAATTTGGTAATGTTCCTTCTGTTTCTATTTTGTGGAATAGTTTGGAGAAAATTGGAGTTAGCACATCTTTGAAGGCCTGGTAGAATTCTGCACTGAATCCATATGGCCCAGGACTTTTTTTGGAAAGGAAACTGTTGATGATTGCTTCTATTTCCTTGGGGGATATAGGACTATTCAATCTTTCTACCTGATCTTGGCTTAATTTTGGTAATGGAATCTATCAAGAAAATTGTCCATTTCTTTTAGATTTTCCAATTTCGTGGCCACTGCTAGGTATATAGCCAAAATTTGCTCAAGTACACTACAAGGACATTTGCTCAACCATGTTTGTAGCAGCTCTATATGTAATAGCCAGAACCTGGAAACAACCCAGATGTCCATCAACAGAGGAATGGATACAGAAATTGTGGTATTTTTACACAATGGAATACTACTCATCAATCAAAAAGGAGGAAATCATGAAATTTGCAGGCAAATGGTGGGATCTAGAAAAGATCATTCTGAGTGAAGTATCCCAGAAGGAGAAAGACAAACATGGAATATACTCGCTTATATAGACCTACAAGATATAATAAACATAATGAAGTCTATACACCTAAAGGAGATAAACAAGAAAGCAGACACGAGGCAAGATGATCAATCCTCACTTAGACAAATGAGATGTGCATAGGACGTATGTCAGGAGTCTACCGCAGAAGGCATCTGAAAGACTCTACCAAGCAGCGTTTCAAAACAGATACTAAGACTCATAACCAAATCTTCAGCAGAAGGGGAGTTAGTATGACAGGGAAAGGATAGGAGCCCTACAAGAACCCAATATATCTGGGAACAGGGTTTTTTCTGAAACTGTTTCTCCAACCAAGGACCATGTATGGGATGCCACCACCCACGCCAGTGTCACCATAGTAGCATAAGCTACAGGGCGAGGTATATGCTTTCTTTGGAAATTTGCCCCCTAGAAGGTCCCTGGCAGACTCATTCCACTTGGAAAAGAGACATGTTCGAGATTTTTACGTTTTTTCAGTTGTGGCTCTAGGGCTGGAATAATAAATTCTTTGATATTTCTCTGTGACTCCTGAAACAGCATAACTAATTTTATAAAGAAAATTATTATTAGTAGATTGTTAAAAGCTTTAATAAAAATAATAAGTTTAAGAAAAGTAATGAATTAGATTTAGTATTAATAGGCATTAAGAATAGTAAAATAATAATAGGCTCCTTCTTAAGAAAAAATAACATGAGAAGTATAGCTGGCATGAGTTTACCTCTCCCTTCAGCGTCTTGTTTCTAGGGAAGATCATAAAACTTTAGTAGGACATAAGGGAGAATGGTTGACAAAGGTGTGTTTAGACTTTGGCAGGTATTCGACTTGGCTCAGAGGACTATTACAGCTCCTGACTTTCCTCTTCACTAGTCAGTGATAATGAAACCATAGTTTGAGGTTTTTGTTTCTTGTTTCCATTGATCAGAAAGTTTCTAGGCAAAGATTTCTTGTGGGCACTGCCCTATGTTAAAACATAAACTTTGTATCCTTGGTAAAAAGTCTAAATGTTCTGGGAAGTATGCCAATTGTAAAGTGCCTTTTGTGTAAAAATACTATCTTGATTTCAGTAAAGTTGCAGCAGAGTCAAAACCATCAAGGTGTCTCTGTCTGTCAATTCGTCACCGAAACCGTGTCTTCCTGTCCAAAACCTTGTTCTCCTGCGGGCGACAGGAGCCCGACTGGGCCGGTCCATGGCAGATATAACCTAGAACCTTTACTTGGACGAAGCTCGTGGTAGCTCAATAACCAATTGGTTTCCCATAGTAAGGGGAACAGGGACTATCTCTGACAGGAACTCAATGTCAGGCTCTTTGACTCCCCACCCCCCAAGAGAGAAGCAGTCCTGCTAGGCCACAGAGGAGGACTTTGCAGCCAGCCCTGAAGATACCTGATAAAACAGGGCCAGACGAAAGCGGAGGAGGTCCTCCCCAATCCATGGACTTGGAAAAGGTCAGGGAGAAGCTGAGGAAGGGAGGGTGGGATTGGGAGGGAATAACGGAGCGGGATAAAACTGTGATACAGAGTTAATAATATGTAACTAATAATAACAAACAATAAAAAATTTATATTAAAAATAAAATTGGAAATTTAATAAATAAAATTAAAATTAAAAAAACCTCAAGTGACAAAGATCAAAAACCCAAGGATGTGGAGAAAGGGGAACCCTCCTCTATTTCTGGTGGGAATGTAAACTTGTACAACCACTTTGGACATCAATCTTGTGCTTTCTCATATAATTAGGAATAGTGCTTCCTCAAGATCCAGATATACCACTCCTAGGAAGATATCCAAAATATACCTAAGAACACAACAAGAACATTTGTTAAACCATGTTCATAACATCTTTATTCATAATATCCAGAACCTGAAAACAACGCAGATGTCCCTCAGTTGATGGATACAGAATCTGTGGTACAGTTACACAATGGAATACTACAATGCAATTAAATACAAGGAAATCATGAAATTTGCAGGCAAAATGTGGGATCTAGGAAAGATCATCCTGAGTGAGCTATCACAGAAGCAGAATGACACACATGGTGTATATTCACTTATAAGTGGACACTAGACCTATAATATAGGATAAACCTACTAAAATCTGTACAGCTAAGAAGCTAAGCAAGAAGGAGGTCCCTGGGCAAGATGATCAATCCTCATTCAGAAAGACAAACAGGATAGATATTGGAAGAAGAATAAAACAAGAAACAGGACAGGAGCCTATCACAGAGGGCCTCTGAAAGACTCTATCCAGCAGTGTATCAAAACAGATGCTGAGACTCTTAACCAAACTTTGCGCAGAGTGCCGGGAATCTTATGAATGAAGGGGGAGTTAGTGGAACCTAGAGAGGACAGGATCTCCACAAGGAGAGCAACAGAACCAAAATATCTGGATACAGAGTTCTTTTCTGAGACTGATACACCAATCAATGACCATTCATGGATATAACCTAGATCTCCTGCTCCGATGTAGCCCATAGCCACTCAGGCTCAGTATCTAATTGTGTTACTTAGTAAGGGGAACAGAGACTGCCTCTGACATGAACTCAGTGGCTGGCTCTTTGACACCCCTCCCCCAAGGATGTAGCAGCATTGCCAGGCCACAGAAGAGGACAATGCAGCCAGTGCTGATGAGACCTCATAATCTAGGGTCAGATAGAAGGGGAGGAGAACCTTCCCTATCAATGGATTTGGAGAGGAAAATCAGATTAGATGAGGGAGGGTGGGTGAGATTGGGAGGGAATGAAGGAGGGGGTACAGGTGGGATACAAAGTGAATAAAATGTATTAATATAAAAATAAAAATGTATTTAAAAAATAATAATTACTAAAAATAAAACTCGGGTATATAAAGACACATTCGCTAAATTTAGAACATTCTTAATTTGAAGCTCATCCTTATTATAAGCAAAATCATGGCTTTCAGCACTGACTTGGCTACAACTTAGCCTGTTTATTCCATCAGCATTCCTGCCCATTACAACACCATCTTTAGCTAAGTATTAATATCTCGGTGACCTGGTTAAAAAATGAATCACAGTAACTTTGGTTCAGTTGTATAGATATATATTATAGATGTATTTACATATATATTCCTCAGTAGCATGACATTACTATTCTATTTCTACTAATTATTTTCATATATATTTAAAACTCAGTTATCTTGATGTATCCATGCATATATATTGTTATTATTTTCATTAAATTCTGTTGAATTTACAGCAAAGTAAACACATATTTTTATGTATGTATTATGTCTTGAAATTGTGAGATCATCTTCCCATTATGTTGTTCATTTTAAACATGGCTTTGACTTCTGTGAGTATTTAAATTTTTCACATTAAATAGAAGAATCAATTTGTTAATTTTAGTAAGAACTGTGAGATAGGCTTTGATTGGAATTTCACTCAATTCATAGGACAAGTTCACACCTTAAAAACATTGAAGAGGAAGACATTGCAGTCAGTCCTTGTGAGACCTGATAGGCAAGGGTCAGAGGGAAGGGGAGGAGGATTTTCCCTATCAGAGGACTTGGGTAAGAGTATGGGAGGAGATGAGGGAGCGAAGGTGTGATTGAAAGGGACTGAGGGAAAAGGCTACAGCTGGGATACAAAGTGAATAAACTGTAAAATAAAAAAATAAATAATTTTTTTAAAAAACAGACCTAGAGAGGAGCAAGGAGGAGGTGAGGGAGGGAGGGTGAAGTTGTGAGGGTGTGAGGGAGGGGGCTAGAGCTTGGATACAAAGTAAATAAACTGTAACTGATATAAAAATTTAAAAATAAAAACATAGTATACAATTAAAAAACATTGAATTTCTACAAAATCATGGACTTAAGTTTATTTCTCCATTTATTTATATCTTCTTTAATTTCTCTCAACCATCTTATGAAGGTTTTAAGCCTTCTCACAAAGTAAAATGTAGGCATTTTTATATTTTGTCAATTTAATTCCTTACTGTATAATAGACTTATGCTGTTACAAGTAATTATTTTTATATAGTTTTATTTTTCAGATTGAAATATGACTATACCATTTTCCTTTCTTTTCTCTTCCAACCCTCACATACACTTCTTGCTCCATTTCAAATTGATGGCTTCTTTTAAATTAATTATTGATTAATGTAAACATGTAAATATGTTTGTATATATCTCTATATACAAATCCCACAACTTCTGTCTAATATTACTTGTGATGGTAAGTCTCTATTGCTGGATGCCATGAACTTTAAAGAACCTAGATGCCCCTGAGATTGAAATTATATATGTTAATGTCTAGATATTATTGCTAGTTTATGGAATTTTATTTTTGATGTTCATTTATTAGTTCTAATAGTAATTTGTCTTCTGAATGCAGACAACAAGGTTTTCAAGATGATCTGTCAGTTTGGAGCAAGGCCCTTCTATTCCTTGATTACTTAAAGTTATTAGAAATAAAGACAGTAAAGGTTTTAAATAAAAAGCTAAGTAAATATTTGAACAGAAATTTCAGTAGAAAATAGAGTTAGTATATAAGGATCCAAAATCTGTCCAACACAATTGGCAATGAGGAGAATGTGGTTACAACTCCTGCAAAATGCTGTTATATGTCTATGATCATGGCTCAAAACAGAAAGTCAGAGCAAACATTTCACACAACCATAGGGACTTCCGTGCTGTTGAAAAGAAAATAACAGCACAGAGATTTGTCAAGTAGTCACACGTCCTCATCTGGGACTCATCCTTCAGTTATTACACTTTTACTCAACATAAGCAGAAATAAAAGCACTTAAATGACAGCTTATAAGCACATGCTGTTAGCAGCCTTATTTGTAATACTCAAAAATATGACAAGCCTGTTATTTGTTAGTCAATCAATAAATACCTTGTGGGACAAGTATGCAATACAATATAATTTAGCACTTGAATGAAACACATTATTGTTATGAACAATGTGTATGATATAAAAAAAATACTTATTCTGAATAAAAGAAGCCAAGCCAGTATATGCCAGAAGTGATTCAACCAAAGGTTTGTTTTTTTTAACACAAGCTAACATACAGTGAACATAATTACAGTAGTATTTTTCTGAAAAATGTTTACAGATGAGTATAAAATACTAATGAGAAATTATTAGGTAGAGCTGGGAGAGAAATAGATGGTCTAACAGGTATGCATGTTATCTATGCATTGGTAATGTTTTCACAGATGTCTACACAGGTCAAATTTAGTCACAGTTTGATGTGTGATATTTAAAATTGATAATAAGATTGCTAGAATTTAATTTACGAGATTTTCTGTGCTAGTAGGTTTTGCTAACTTGACACAAATCTGGCCATATACAGAAAGATAGAACCTCAGCTGAGTAAAAACCTTTATGTTGTCCTGTGGAAAGGCATCATCTTGATTGATGCTTGATACTTGATATGGGAGGTCCAAGCTTACTGTGGGTGATCCCACCCTTGTTCATACAGTCCCTGAGTGTTGTAAGATATCAGGCTGGACAAGACATAGACAGTAAGCCAGTAAGCATCTTTTCTCTATAAATTTTCCTGTACTCTCTTTTGAGTCCCTGTCCTGTCCCTAACTTCTTGCTATGACTTTCTGTGCTTGTACATATAAGCCAAATAAATGCTTTCCCTTAGAGCTGAATTTTGTCAGTGCTTTATAATAACAAAAAAATCAAGCAAAGATACTTGCAAAGAAAAGAAATATCATAATTTAACTAATGATTCTGATACCCAGAATAAGAAAATACAGTGGGCAAAACAATTCTACTTCTACAACACATGAATATTGAAGTCTTAAACTCAAGGTAATAGTATTTGATGGTGCAATCAGCAAGAAAAATATGTAAGAGTGAATTCATAATCAATAAGTTAGAGTAATCTGCTTGTACCTTGGTCTTGAACATTTCCGCTGCATATTTTTAAAGTGAGAATGGTCCTCATAGGCTCATATATTTGAAAGCCAAGTCACTAGGAAGTGTTACTGTAAGTAAGCTCCTAAATCCTAAAAAAATAAAAAAATTCTTTCATAAGAGTTCCCATGGTCATGGTGATATGTGTGTGTGTGTGTGTGTGTGTGTGTGTGTGTGTGTGTGTGTGTGTACACATATATATGGTGCCAGGTGGCTTCTGCCAGGTACTTAAAATATAAATGTTTGGCTAAATGTATTCCTTTCACACTCTTCATGAACTCATATCACCAATCATCTAAGCTTGAAGAACCAACTATTTGAATCATAAACACATGAATTAAATACAATGGTGATTCCATTACGTGTAAGATTGACTAAGATATGGGAAGCCTATGAGGTTGTCAATACTACTCTGTGTTTGACTCTGTGGGCATGTGTATATGAAATCTAAATTTTAGTAGGTCAATTGAGCAACGCAGTTTTCCACTATTATGTGGCATGCCACCGACAATCAGCTGAAGGCTAGAATTTAGCAACTTTGCTGACACTCCTGTGGGAACAGGAAACTCCTCTAGCTTGAAGACTTGGAGTTATGAAGTTTTGTGCTGTTTCATTTTTCTGAATATAGATCATAAATAAAACACTGTGTTTCTTTATGTTTTAAGTCAATCTATGCTGAGCTACACTTCTGTTGTTTGGGGGGTCCTAAAACTTCTAACTATGTCATCAACTTACTCTACTACATAGCTTGCTGATTGAAGATCATGGAATTAGCCAATTTCTGTGTCTTTGTGAACTAAGATGTACAACAAGTCATATTAAGTCTATGTGATGGTCTATTTCTTTGGAGATCTGACCTCTGTCTGATTCAGTTTCTAATAATTGATGTCTTGAATATCTGTCTTAGAATCATTCTAAGTTACTTCCTAACATTTATAAATAACTCTAGTGTCAGATATTAATACAAATGCTCAATATGGACCCAGCTCTGTTAGATTTTTAAAAATTTTTATTTTTATTAATTATAGTTTATTCACTTTGTATCCCTCCTGTAGATACTTCCTCCCTTCCCAATTAAACCCTCTGTCCCCTTTCTCCACCTATGCCCCTCCCAGAGTACACTGATAGGGGAGGTATTCCTCTCCCTCTTTCTGATCCTAGTCTACCAGGTCTCATCACGACTGGCTGCACTGTCTTTCTCTGTGGGCTGGTAAGGCTGCTTCCCCCTCAGGCGGAAGTGATCAAAGAGCAGGCCAATAGGTTCATGTCAGAGACAATCCCTGTTCCCATTACTATGGAACCCACTTGGACTTTGAACTGTCATGGGCTACATCTGTGCAGGGGTTCTAGGTTATCTGCATTTATGTTCCTTGATTGGAGTATCAGTATCAGAAAAGAACCCTGTTCCCAGATATTTTGGATTGGTTGCTCTCCTTGTGGAGCTCCTGTCCTCTCCAGGTCTTGTTATTTCCCACTTCTTTCATAAGATTCCTTGCACTCTGTCCAAAGTTTGGCTATAAATTTCAGTATTTGCTTTGATACCCTGCAGGGCAGAGCCTTTCAGAGGCCCTCTGTGGCAGGCTCCTGTCCTGTTCCCTGTTTTCTCCCTCTTCTGATGTCCATCCTCTTTGCTGTTCTGAAGGGGAACTGAACATTTTAGCCAGAGTCTTTCTTCTTAATAAGTTTCTTTAGGTGTACAGATTCTAGTATGTTCATTCTACATTATATGTCTAATATCGACTTATGAGTGAGCATATACCCTGTGTGTCTTTTTTTTTATTTGTTTTTTTTTAATTTTATTTTTTTCTTATCAGTTACATTTTATTAACTCTGTATCCCAGCCATGTCCTGATCCATCATTCCCTCCCAGTCCCTCCCTCCCTCCCTCATCTCCACCATGCCCCTTGCCAAGTCCACTAATAGGGGGGGATCTCCTCCCTATTCATCCAATCCTGTTTTATCAGGTATCTTCAGGACTGGCTGCAAACCTCTCCTCTGTGGCCTAACAGGACTGCTCCTCCCTTGGGGGGTGGGGAGGCCAAAGAGCCAGACATTGAGTTCCTATTAGAAAAAGTCCTTGTTCCCTTCACTATTGGAAACCAATTGGTTACTGAGCTACCACAGGCTACATCTGAGCAGAGGTTCTAGGTTACATTCATACATGGTCCTTGGTTGCATGTCAGTCTCAGAAAAGACCCTGTGCCCAGATATATTTGGTCCTTGTGGAGCTCCTATCCTTTCCTCATCAGACTAATTCACCTTCTTTCTTATGATTCCCTGTACTCTGCCAAAGGTTTGGTCATGAGTCTTTGCTTTGAAGACACTGCTAGTTAGAGTCTATCAAATGTGCTCAGTAGACTCCTGTCATACATTCTATGCACATCCCATCTGCCTTTCTAAACGAGGATTGATCATCTTACCCCATGTCTGCTCTCTTGATTATCTTTTTTAGGTGTACAGATTTCATTAAGTTTATCGTATCTTATAGTTCTATATAAGTGAGTATATACCGTGATGTCTTTCTCCTTCTGGGATATTTCACTCAGGATGATCTTTTCTAGATCCCATCATTTGCCTGCAAATTTCATGATTTCCTCCTTTTTGATTGCTGAGTAGTATTCCATTGTGTAAAAATACCACAATTTCTGTACCCATTCCTCCATTGATGGACAACTGGGTTGTTTCCAGGTTCTGGCTATTACAAATAAAGCTGCTATAAACATGATTGAGCAAATATCCCTTTTGTGTACTTGAGCAAACTTTGGGTATATACCTAGCAGTGGTATAGCTGAGTCTTGAGGAAGCACTATTCCTAATTGTCTTAGAAAGCGCCAGATGGATTTCCAGAGGGGTTGTACCAGTTTACATTCCCACCAGCAGTGGAGGAGGGTTCCCCTTTCTCCACAACCTCTCCAGCATGTGTTGTCACTTGAGATTTTCATCTTGGCCATTCTGATGGGTGTAAGGTGATATCTCAGGGTCATTTTGATTTGCATTTCCCTGATGGCTAATGAGGATGAGCATTTCTTTAAGTGTTTCTCTGCCATTTGATATTCCTCTGTCGAGAATTCTCTGTTTAGCTCTGATCCCCATTTTGTAATTGGATTACTTGGTTTGCTGCTTTTCTGCTTCTTTAGTTCTTTGTATATACTCGATATTAGTCCTCTGTCAGATAAAGAGTTAGTGAAGATTCTTTCCCAATCTGTAGGCAGGCGTTTTGTTTTGATGACAGTGTCCTTTGCTTTACAGAAGCTTTTCAGTTTCATGAGGTCCCATTTATTGATTGTTGCTCTTAGAGCCTGTGCTGTTGATGTTTTGTTCAGGAAGTTGTCTCCTGGGCCAATGAGTTCTAGGCTGTTCCTCACTTTTTCTTCTAACATATTTAGAGTATCTGGTTTTATGTTGATGTCTTTGATCCACTTGGACTTTAGTTTTGTGCAGGGTGATAAATATAGATCTATTTTCATTTTTCTGCATGTGGACATCCAGTTGGACCAGCACCATTTTTTGAAGATGCTGTCTTTTGTAGCCCGCGTGGTCGTCTCGCCAGCAAGAACACACGGACACCAGGATTCTTCTGCAGCAAGAGTTTATTCAGCAGTAATGAGAGGAAGACCTCGAGCCCAGGAATGGCACTGCTTATATACACCCTAAGGCGGCTTGTAGTCTATGATTGGCGGCTTACTCATTACCTCACAAGACGCCCTGGGCTGGGCCAAGACTTGGCGCGCTTTTGCCCTTGCGCATGCATAATTTAGTTGTCTTCCAGGGTCAGAGCCGAATGTTGGCGCCATCTTGTAATGGCCTTTTGCACGGGCATGCCCAAGCGGCTCTCCACATCTGGCGTTTTGACTGGGCATGCCCAAGTGGCTCTCCACAGTCTTTTTTCCATTAAATGGTTTTGGCTTCTTTGTCAAAAATCGAGTATACATAGGTGTGTGGGTTTATTTCTGGGTCTTCTATGCGGTTCCATTGATCCTTCTTTCTGTTTTTATGCCAATACCATGCAGTTTTTATTACTATTGCTCTGTAGTACAACTTGAGATCTGGGATAGAGATACCTCCAGATGATCTGTTGTTGTACAGGATTGTTTTGGAGATTCTGGGTTTTTTGTTTCTCCATATGAAGCTGAGAATCTTTTTTTTCAAGGTCTGTAAAGAATTGAGTTGGTATTTTGATGGGAATTGCATTGAATCTGTAGATTGCTTTTGGCAGGATGGCCATTTTCACAATGTTAATCCTACCAATCCATGAGCACGGGAGATCTTTCCATCTTCTGAGATCTTCTTCAATTTCTTTCTTCAGAGATTTGAAGTTTTTCTCAAATGGGTCTTTCACTTGCTTGGTTAGTGTCACCCCAAGATACTTTATGTTATTAGTGGCTATTGTGAAGGGTGTTGTTTCCCTAATTTCTTTCTTGGCCCTTTTGTCTTTGGTATACAGGAGGGCTTCTGATTTTTTTGAGTTGATTTTGTATCCTGCCACTTTGCTGAAGGTGTTTATCAGCTGGAGGAGTTCTCTGGTTGAATTTTTGGGGTCGCTCATATATACAATCATATCATCTGCGACTAGTGACACTTTGACCTCTTCCTTTCCAATTTGTATCCCCTTGATCTCCTTTAGTTGTCTTATTGCTCTGGCTAGGACTTCAAGTACTATGTTGAAGAGGTATGGAGAGAGTGGGCAGCCTTGTCTTGTCCCTGATTTCAGTGGGATTGATTTAAGTTTCTCTCCATTGAGTTTGATGTTGGCTATAGGCTTGCTGTATATTGCCTTTACTATGTTTAGATATGTGCCTTGTATTCCTGATCTCTCCAAGACTTTAAACATGAATGGGTGTTGGACTTTGTCAAATGCTTTTTCAGCATCTAAGGAGATAATCATGTGGTTTTTCTCCTTCATTTTGTTTATGTGGTGGATTACATTGATGAATTTCTGTATGTTGAACCACCCTTGCATGCCTGGGATGAAGCCTACTTGGTCGTGGTGTATGATATCTTTGATGTGTTCTTGGATTCAGTTTGCAAGCATTTTATTGAGTATTTTTGCGTCAATGTTCATAAGAGAGATAGGTCTGAAGTTCTCTTTTTTTGTTGGGTCTTTGTGTGGTTTAGGTATCAGTGTGACTGTTGCTTCATAAAATGTGTTTGGTAATGTACCTTCTGTTTCTATTTTGTGGAATAGTTTGAGGAGAATTGGTGTGAGCACTTCTTTGAAGGTCTGATAGAATTCCGCGCTGAAACCATCTGGCCCAGGGCTTTTTTTGGAGGGGAGACTGTGAATGACTGCTTCAATTTTCTTGGGGATATAGGGCTGTTCAGTCTTTCTACCTGATCTTGACTTAATGTTGGAAGATGGAATCTATCAAGAAAATTGTCCATTTCATTTAGGTTTTCAAATTTTGTGTCATATAGGCTTTTGTAGTATGACCTAATGATTGTTTGAATTTCCTCTGTGTCTGTAGTTATGTCACCCTTTTCATCTCTGATTTTGTTGATTTGGATAGATTCTCTCTGCTTTTTAGTTAGTTTGGCTAAGGGTTTGTCTATGTTGTTGATTTTCTCAAAGAACCAGCTTTTTGTTTCATTGATTCTTTGAATTGTTTTATTTGTTTCTAATTAATTGATTTCAGCCCTGAGTTTAATTATTTCCAGCCTTCTGCTCCTCTTGGGTGTATCTGCTTCTTTTTTTTCTAGGTTTTTCAGTTGGGTCATTAAGTTGTTTGTATGTGATGTTACGAATTTCTTCTTGCAGGCACTTAGTGCTATAAATTTTCCCCTGAGCACTGCTTTCTATGTGTCCCATAAATTTGGGTATGTTGTGTCTTCATTTTCATTGAATTCTAGGAAGTCTTTAATTTCTTTCTTTATTTCTTCCTTAACCCAGCTGTCGTTGAGTAACAAGTTGTTCATTTTCCATGTCGGTGTAGGCTGTTTGTTATTTCTGTTGTTGTTGAGGTCCAGCTTAAGTCCATGGTTGTCAGATAGAATACAAGGGATTATTTCAATCTTTTTGTATCTGTTGAGGCTTGCTTTATGACCAACTATATGGTCTATATTGGAGAAGGTTCCATGTGGTGCTGAAAAGAAGGTATACTCTTTTGAGTTTGTATGAAAAGATCTGTAGACGTCTATTAGTTCCATTTGATTTAGGGTCTCTGTAAGTGTTTTTATTTCCCTATTTGTTTTCTGTCTAGTTGATCTGTCCCTTGGTGAGAGTGTAGTGTTGAAGTCTCCCACTATTAGGGTTTTAGGATCAATGTGTGATTTAAGCTTTAATATTGTTTCATTTACGAATGTAGGTGCTCTTGTATTTGGGGCATAGATATTCAAAATTGTGATGTCCTCTTGGTGGATTTTTCCTTTGATGAGAATATAGTGGCCGTCCTTATCTTTTTTGATTAACTTGGGTTGAAAGTCTATTTTATTAGATATTAGGATGGCTACTCCCGCTTGTTTTCTGGAACCATTTTTTGAAAGACATTTTTCCAGCCCTTTACTCTGAGGTAGTGTTTATCTTTGTTGCATAGGTGTGTTTCTTGGATGCAACAGAATGATGGATCCTGTTTCCGCAACCATTCTGTTAGTCTGTGTCTTTTAATTGGGGAGTTGAGTTCGTTGATGTTGATAGAAACTCGTGACCAACAATTGTTACTTACTTTAGATGTGGTGTTGGTGGTGTCACTGAATTTCATTGCTTGTCTTCTTTTGGTTTTTTTTTTTTTTTGTTGTGTAGTTATCTATTTCCTCTGTTTCCTTCGATGTAGTTGTTTTCTTTGGTTTGGAGTTTACCTTCTAGTAACTTCTGTTGAGCTGGGTTACTATGTAGACATTGTTTAAATTTGGTTTTGTCTTGGAATATCTTGAATTCTCCGTCTATGTTGATTGAAAGTTTTGCTGGGGAGTGCCCGAAAGGATTGGGTTTTCTCAGCCCCGATCTCGGGTTGGGGTACAGACAATGTGGTCTGTAGCAGATTCTGCTGGACGCCTCCTGCCTCCTCCAAAGAGGGAGTAGGGATTTTGAGCTGGGCGCACAGCTGTGCAGCTGTAATCCGTGCACGGCGGGAGCTCAGTTGTGATGGTGGCGGGTACCTGCAGTTCGAGAGACCTTCCAGGGAAAGACTGGGTGACTTGTGACCAGTCTGGCAACTTTGCTTCCCCTTCCCCGTGAGGTTTTTTTTTGCCACTGGGACTCTCAGCCTCAGGCACCCTTGTGCCCACCAATCAGCCTGGGAAAGTGATCGGCACAAGCAGACTTACAGCACCAGCCCTGAGACCCAAAGCCCGCATTAGCCGGGTTCTCTTCCGGGTTCTGGCTGGGCAGCCGAGAGTGGACCCTACCGATTCCCACGCCGTGGGAGCCTCCCCTCACCTGGGAAACACGGTAGATCGCTGTTGTTTTAGGGCCCAGAGTTCAGTCTCCTGGTCACTGCACGGAGTGTGTTGTCCCGCTTCTCAGACACGGTGTTCTCCCGGTGCCGCCATCTTGGCCCCTCCTACCCTGTGTGTCTTTCTGCTTCTGATATACCTCATTCTGGATGATCTTTTCCCCCAGTTTTTAAACTCCTATAACTGAATCATATGCATGTGTAATAATGCAATAATTTATGAATTTATGTAGCTTTCAAATATTTAAATATATATGTATATATATTAGGTTAATTTTGCAAAACAAAAGATCACTATCTCTAATATCTGCTTGACTTATGTTAAGTGATTAAGAAATGAATAATGCAATCTTCTTTTTTGTTTCAAAATTCCAAATATATATATATATATATATATATTAGATTCTTTAGCAGTGAGTGAAGTCATGTTAAAGGATTTGAGTCGAATATTAAGCAAAGATCACCACAAGCAACACTGACTCTTACACATCATTTCTCCTTGCCCAACCTTGACAGTACTGCCACTTTCTTCCTGAAAACGCACAAAACAGTTCAGTCTCTTTATTGCCCTGTTCTTTGGATAAAGCAACTCCTAGAAAGAAGTCATTTGATCTACTGTTAAAGAGTAAAGTTAAAGAGTAAGTGGTCCTGTGATTGGTTCTATATAGCTACTTATAGGAATGACTCATTGTCTCTCTGATTGTGAAGCTCTTCTGTCTCTCTTTCTATGAACTGTTGTAAAAGTCTGATGTAATTCTGAGTTTATTATTTTAAAAAAAAAGGTGTCATCACAGCTTTCAACCTGTTCTATGCTTTTTCTAAGGTTTTATACAGGTGTAAATGAGTCTCTTTCCTATTCATCACACACTTTTAAGAAATGAAATGTAACCCAGTTTACTGGGCAGGAATAAGAAGGAGCAATTTGAGAAGATATTTTTTCACTTCCATTTCAAACTGCATGAATATTCCACAGTACTGCAAAAATAAAGAGCTGGAAGTATAAATTTGTTTAAAAGAAAAGTTTAGGTAGAAAATATACTGTTTATGAAGTATGTTTAAAAGGTTAGACAATATATTGCTTTCCCTTTTATATTTAGTCATAGAAATATTCAGAATTTAAAAATGATGACAATAATGTGAATATGAATTTATTTCTATAAATACATTGTTTGGAATTTTATTTCTATTTTTTTATTATTTCTATTATTGGTTACTATTTATTCACTTTGTATCCCAGCTGTAGACCCCTCACTCATCTCTTCCAGGTCTCGTCATCACTCCTTCTTCTCCCCATATGTTCCTCCCTTAGTCCACTCCTCCTCTATATCTGACCCTAGCCTATAATGTCTCAGCTGGACTGGCTGGGTCCTCTTTCTCTGTGGACTAGTTAGGCCACCCCGCCAGGGGCTGCTGATCAACAAGCCAGCCACTGAGTCCATGTCAGAGACAGACCCTCCCTGATCCCCTTACTTGGACACCCACTTAGACACTGAACTGCCCATGGGCTACATCTGTACAGGATGTCTAGGTCCTCTCCATGCATGGTCCTTGGTTGGATCATCAGTCATCAGTCTCTACAGTCTCTACATGATACATTAGCCCAGTTTTTTTTTTTTTTTTTTTTTTTTTTTTTTTTTTTTTTTTTTTTTTTTACTCTGTTGGTCTCCTTGTGGAGCTCTGTCCCCTCCAGGTCTTTCTATCTCCCTCCTTTTCCATATGATTCCCTGAACTCTACCCAAAGTTTGGCAGTCTCAGTATCTGCTTTGATAATCTGATATATATATATATAATCGTTTAGAGGCCCCCCGTGGAAGGGGCCTAGAATTCTAATTACAAAAACTGTTGTCTTGGTTCCTTTTTTCAGTCGCTGTGATAATATAGAAAGGGTTATGTTAGCTCACAGTTCAAGGTACCATCTCTCATGTTAGAGAGGTCAAAGGAACAAAAGCTTAAAGCATCTGTTCCTATGTTCACAATGAGAAAATAATAATGAGTGAATCCAGTTGCTCAGTTCACTTTCTCTGTCCGGGTTCCCAGTTTTGTAATGGATGTACCTAGCATGCAAGACCTTCCACCTCAGCTTAAGTAATCATCCCCCAAAGGCATTGCCAGAGATTCTCAGGAGATTCGACACCTCATATATTTGACAATTGAGTTAGCTATCACAAGTATTAATAAAGATTCTTATTTTATTGCAGCCTTACAATTTCACTTACATTAAGGGAGCTGCAATATCAACTTATCTTAAAATGAATTTTATGATAATATTGATAGTGACTTCTTATCTATAGTTGATTTATGCAATGTGTTATTATTGACTTAATAGTCTCAACTTATGTGTAAATTGAATCAATGGCCTTGTAGTTACAGATGAACACTACTAAGTATAGCTCCAGTTATCTCCCATCTATGCTCAATGGATTTGGAAGGCTGGGACTATGGAACCTTCTTTGAAATACAGCATTCAACATGACACTATAGACTTGTATTCTCAGAAACATTACCTAGCAGCTGAAATTCAAAAACAAATAAAAATTGTCATGCAAGAGTAGTCTGAGCTCTAAGAGCAATGGATAAAGTAGTGCTTGTCAGCATTTACAAAAATTGTGTGATTAACAGTATCAACTAAAGGAACTGTGTATGATTAACGGTATCAGCCTAAAAAGAAAAAAAAATGTTTTAATGTTGTCCTCTGGCAGTGACCCTCAGTCCCGTCAGTCTTTCATTTTCTTTCATTTCAGTGGAGAATTTATTCTGCACTAGGACAAACAGCAGTACAAGCAGTTGAAGATCAAAGTAGCCAAAGAGGAATAACTTAATGTTTAAAATTAGTTCGACCTTTCAAAAATATTCTAAATGCCCAGCTCACAGAGGAATTGACCTTTGTCATTATCCAAGGACTTTGTGTTATTTGAAGATTGAGCTCATTAATAAAATTAATGGGAGGTGATGTGGTGAGGAAAATAATCATTTTATATGAGGTTTGCACTGGGTGGATTAGGGCTAACTGTAAATTCTTTGTGTATCACATGAACACAGATGTTTTACAAAATGAATTGAAACCACATACATAATTTCTAGACAATAAACTTGAACATCACTATATTAAAGCAATAATAATGTGCCAACTTCTTATGCCAAGAATAAGGAGAGGAGATAAAACAAGGAAGCAATCATTTCTATAAAATGATCAGTTAGTGTATACATATAAATGGTGTGATCTAAAACAGAACGGGTTCTGAGACAATCATGTCCTATGTCTTCTCATGTCTAAGAATACTCAAAATATCCATCTGTCTTTCATCATAGATACATACATTCCATTCTAGTAATGTAATTGGCTCAGGCAAAGACTATAATCACTGTTTCCAAGAGCACAGAAAAGGTGACAAGCTCGAGTTTCCATTTGTCTCAGGCTCCAGTTGTCCTTATAAAGAACTACTCATGACATGTTTGACACTTTATAAGGACCCTTCAAGCAAGTACTTTGTTTTTTTATTCATAGAGTAAAGCTATGACACTAATTAAAAGTATAGAAGTGCCTGCATATTCACTTTCATTTCAAACAAGTAGAGACATTAACAGAAAGGTTAATAGCAAAGAGATTTGAGATGGAACTGTTTCCATCATTTCATCCAAGGATCACTGGCGATGGGCTTCAAAGCAGAGAGCAGTCAGTAGAAAAATGGGAATCTGTTATGAATGTGTCTCTCATTTAATTTAAGCTTAAAATCAAAGAAAGTAAAAAGGTTCCCTAGAAGGGACAAGCCCTGCTAAAGTGGAATTTACAAAATGGAAAAACAGAAGAAAATCAGGTGAAATTTTCCCCCAAAGATATTACTTTACTAAAAATTAAACGTTTTTATGTTATCTAAATACTTAATAACAATGCTTATATTTTCTATTTCTAGAAAAATATATTTAGTTCCATGCATATTTCAGTTTCTAATAAACACATCGTTTTTATACAAATGCAGGTATGTCTATACGTGTACTTGATACATTCTTATTCCTGTATGTATCTTCATAGGTATAGCAAGTAATATAAAATATTGCAAATGATATGAAATATAATGAATATAAATATAATCATTAATAGTCAATATAAATATATTAAATATAAATATAATACAATTATAATATAATGCAGAGAGATTGTAATTGGTCTTAAAACTCCAGGTATGGTTTATTTAATTGTACTGTATATATGCGAATAGAAACAAGAACTTTCAAATGAACATTTTTAATCTTAATTGTTTCCAATGAGAACTGTACCAGCTCATACTGAGAAAGGTAATTAGCCTACTACTGAGAACTTTCTGTATCTTTTATTATGATCTTGATAGAGGTAATTTAGCACTGACAGCTGTAAAAGAGTCCTATTTTAGCTTGTTGCAATCTACTGATTAGTGAGCCTCCTTGATTACCAAGACCTGAAATTGCATAAAGTACTAATTTCCTTCAAGGGAAATTAGGTTTCTGTTTGTTTTTGTTTTCTGTGTGAGCATGCCAATGTTTCATATTCCCAGGATATTCTAGTGAACATATTTAATAGTTTTTAAATAAATTAGATTTAAATAGATTTTAGTTTAAATTAAATTGAATAAATTTCATTTATTTCATAGATTTAAAAACAAAACATGCAAAATGTGCTAGTGTAGACATGAAATTATTCAGAAAACTAAACTTTGAATACAATAAACAGAAATTTAAACAATATGTAAATATTGAAATTATAAAAAATAATAAAGAAATGCATGACGTAGATACTGCTGCAGTTTTTAAACAATAATTTGATATTAAAATTCTATTGTTGAATAGTATTGATATACATGTTGAAAAATAATAAGTTTTAAGTTTTTTTGATGAAGAACATCATATTATATTTAGAGCCACAGGGTAAGTAGTGAGAATTTAGTCCTAGGAGATATTGAGCCAATGTTGATACTGAGTGATTAATTAATTTGAACTTTTTACTTACCAGAATTCTGAATAACTGTCTTGTTGAATTAACAAAATCTCTTCAAATTTATTAAGAAAATGTCTCAGTATGATTTTGGGTAAAGAGAAAAATAGTGTACAGAGGTTTTATATTTTATGAGGAGAACGGCAGAAGACACCATGCAGTGAACTGCTAGAATCCTCAAGATAAGAACTAAGGATAATGGGAGAGCAATCATGCTACTGGGAAGGCCATTGGGTAAAGTGGTAGGAATAGTAGCAAAAGGCTGGGAGTCCAGGTGTTTCCTGGAGATGCTCAATCCTAGAGAGGAATCAGTGTAGATGCAGAAAGTTGACTAATATCCACTTATGAGTGAGAACATACCATGTGTGTCTTTCTACTTCTGGAGTACCTCACTCAAGATGGTCTTTTCTAGTCCCCACCATTTGTCTGCAAATTTCATTATTTCATTGTTTTTAATAGCTGAGTAGTATTCCATTGTGTAAAGGTACCACAATATCTTTATTCATTCCTCCATTGAGGGACATCTAGGTTGTTTCCAGTTTCTGGCTATTGTGAATAGAACTGCTATGCACAAGTTTGAGCAAATGTCCTTATTCTATAATTGGGCATATTTTGGATGTATGCCTAGGAGTGGTGTAGCTGGATATTGGCACTATTCCTAACTTTCTGAGGAAAGGCTAGATTGATTTCCAAAGTGGTTGTACAAGATACTGAAAAGCTTCTAAAAAGCAAAGGACACTGTCATCTGAACAAAACAACAGCTTACAGATTGGGAAAGGATCTTCACCAACCCTATATCTGACAGAGGGCTAATATCCAGACTATATAAAGAACTTAAGACATTAAATATCAACAAACAAAGTATTTCAATTAGCAAATGAGATACAGAGCTAAACAGAAAATTCTCAATAGAGGAATATCAAATGGCAGAGAAACACTTAAGTGTTCAAAGTCTTTAGTCATCAGGGAGATGCAAATCAAAACCCTAAGATTTCACCTTACACCAATCAGAATGGCTAAGATCAAAAACTCAAGTGATAACACAAACTGGATGGACATTGAAAGAAGGAGAAAACAGAAAACAGGACAGAAGCCTAACAGAGAGGGCCTCTGAAAGATTCTGCCCTGCAGGGTATTGAAACAGATGCTGAGACTTATAGCCAAACTTTAGACAGGGTGCAGGGAATCTTAGGAAAGAGGGGGGAGATAGTAAAACCTGGAGAGGACAGGAGCTCCACAAGGAGAGGAACAGAACCAAAAAATTCTGGGCACAGGGGTCTTTTCTGAGACTGATACTTCAACCAAGGGCCATTCATGGATATAACCTAAATAACCTAGAACCCTTGCTCAGATGTAGCACATGCCAGCTAAGTATCTAAGTAGTTTCCCTAGTAAGGGGAAAAGGGACACTCTCTGACATAAACTCAGTGGCTGGCTCCTTGATCACCTCCCAATCACGGGGGAGCAGCCTTGCCAGGCCACAAAGGAAGACAATGCAGCCAGTCCTGATGAGACCTGATAAGCTAGGGTCAGATGGAAAGGGAAGAGAACATCACCTATCAGTGGACTTGGAGAAGGTCATGGGAGGAGACGAGGGAGGGAGGGTGGGACTGGAAGGAAATGAGGAAGGGGGCTACAACTGGGATACAAAGTGAATAAACTATAATTAATATAAAAAATAAGAAAAATAAAATTACAGTTATGAAGTAGCAATGAAAATAATTTTATGGTTGGGGTAATCACAGCATGAGGAACTATAGTAATCGGTTTCAGCATTAGGAAGGTTGGGAAGCACTGCTTTAGATGAAAGTATGAAAGTATGTGTTCTCTTCAAACCAATGGGTTAGCATTGAAAACATTGTGATACGGTTAAAAACGGGCAGTCATTGTTATCGCAAATACTGTACTCTTCATCACTGACTATGTGTCATCCAGGAGTCTCCTGTAATTTTTTCAGAACAATTTGTAGGTCAACTTCCTTATTTTGTATCCCGTTGAGTTTATTCTATTAGAATTTTGCCTGTCATTTAGACACATTAGTAGATGTTTGCAATTCAATATGGAAAACATTTAAAATACTCCCCATGTAGCTCATAAGTACTTATTTATTAGAGATAGTGGCAAGATAGATACATAAGTAAGCTCAAATGCTCATTTTAAATAAAAAATGACCAGGGTTATAGAAAACACTTCAGGAGCCAAAATGAATGTGGTTTGGATGAAGGAAAGTTGAAATGATACCTGAGATAGAATAGCATGGTCTGTCAGCGTGTACACCAATTCTTTCAGCATATGCCTAGCTTTGGTAACAACGCCGTGAGGACAGCCTTAGCCCATTACAAAACAATATTACAAGTGTTTATGAATAGAGCTGTAAGTGGAAATCCAGCCCCTTGGATCTTTCTTGTGCAATTTTACCTTTCACTTCTGGATAGTAATATTCAGACAAAACATTACTCACCATGCAGGCTGACTCTGCAGGTCACAACTGGTCAAATCCAAGTGACAAGACCAGTTGAGAGCAACAGAACAAGATAATTTGAACACAGGAAACTTCCCAGAGACTCATACTCCAACCAAGGACTATCCGTGGAGATAACCTAGAGCCCTGACAATGCAGCCACTTTTGATGAGAACTGGTAGACTAAGATCAGAAAGAAGGAGAGGAGAACCTCCCCTATCAGTGGACTTGGGGAGAGGTATGCATGCAGAAAGGGGGGGAGGGTGGGACTAGCAGGGGAGGAGGGAGGGGCTTATGAGGGGATACAAAATGAATACAATGTAATTAATAAAAGTTTAAAAAAAAAGAATTCTGAAAATTCCTTAGCAAAAAAGGAGAAGAGTCCCTGGCTCTATAGAAGAGGAAGATTCAAAGCAACATTATCTTTCTTCCATTTTTCAAAGTATACAATCTGATTTTCAATAAGATATATAAGTTTGAATTATGACGCTATTACTTAAATTCTTTTGATTATGGTACTTTCCGTGTCTCACAATTTTCTCTATAATGGGAAATTAATGTTCATGTCAGAGTACTCCTAGATTAGACTGGATATTGAATAATCAAAATCAATACTCAATGATGGTGGTTATTATAATTATCACTATCATTCATAGTGTTAATAGTATTAAATAAGATTTCAAACTTCCCTAGACACATTAGCGGAAGTTACACTTTTCCAAAAAGTCTTCCAGTAGTGACATGGCAAATCTTTCCTAAAATGGTGTTGCCACTAACATCTGCCTGAGACATCAATAAAAATACTTGGGAAAATATTGAATGATTATAGGTTATATTTGTAAGCACTTATTAAGGTGAGAATTTAATTACCAATGATAATACAACCCAACATGTTATAAAAAGCTCTTTATTTGTCTAATCTCAACACACTTAATTATTTTGTTGCATACCATTGATTTCTGCAAGAGTTTTTTCCCCCTTTTTGGCTGAAAAAATACTTGAAATACTTTCTTTAATGGAAGACACCGTATGACATTTGATGTTTTACCATGAACCCTTCTACTAGCTTATTTGAACAGATTGCTTTTATGTCTATTTACTTCTGCCAGGCAGTAAGTATCACATTAGCAAGAGACATTTATTTTTCACAGAACTGTAATTTCAAAATTTTAAGTAATTCCTGTCAAAAAGATTCAAAATTAAAATTGTTTGTGCTTTGGGTATTTTTCTCTATGTGTGTGATATGTGTATTTCAATATATGTATGCCCAAATACTAGATCATGACTGCATATCTGGAGATCATAAGACTACTTCAAGGGTCTTTTGCTACTGCTTTTCAACTATTTGTGGGATGGGATTGGGATTCATTCTCAAATTTGACCGGTCAGAAAGTGCCCGACGCTCAGCCTAACTCTTCTGCAACATCTTGTTTCAGATGCTGCTGGCCTTCTGTTCAAACACAGGTCTTCATGCTGATATGACAAACGCTTTGATCAGTCTTCCATGTCTTCCTGTAGATACTTATTTAGATGTTCAAGTTCCTTTAAGACTGTTTTAAAAGTGTCAGTAAACAGGGATGAAAAGTTGTGTACAATGTAGTAAAATTATGAAAAAAATAGATATATTAACCAAAGAATAAATTTTCAATGTTTTGTGAATTCATGAAGTTAAAAACTATACTAAAATAAAATATTACATAACAGTATACACTGAAACAATTAACAAAGTGTCTCAGACTGCTTACTGCATGATCTACCCTGAAAGCTATTTATACAAAATCAATACTTAACACGTTTATGAAATGAAATTTATGTGAGTAGAAGTAAAAATCAATAGTAAGTTATTAGACCAAGATCATTGACCAAGAAACACATAGATATATTAGATAAAGTCTTTCCTAATGCTCCACATATTTCCAGTAATTGTTTCGAGTGTCTAATTTAAAATTGTTAATGGATAGTATAAATAAAACACATCCTAATCAGAATCAGTCTACTACAATATAAAACTGCGTTTTGTATTTGCTATCTTGATTTGTAAGCAATGTAATCCACTTCATCTAAAGATGCTCCAGGCTGATAGGTACTGCATAAAGAAATCTCCTAGATATTAAATTCCAAGACCCACGTGCCTTTTATAGGACAAAATAAAAGTGTCACCCCCCAAAAACAACAATCAGATATCTCTTAAAATTTGTCTTTTTCATAATCACACTGTATTTAATAACTAATGTATATCCTTATCAGTTAGCAATCAATGACAAAATTTTATTATTTATTTATTTTTTCTTTTTTAAAATTTTTTTATTATTACCATTTATTACAGTTCATTCACTTAGTACCCCCTCTCTGATCTCCCCCATCAGTCCTACCCTCCCTCCCTCTTCCCCTACTATGTCCCTCCCCTAGTCCGCTGATAAGGGTGACCTTACTAGGCCACAGAAAAAGAGGATCCAGATAACCCTGATGAGACCTGATAGGCTAGGGTGAGATAGTAGGGGAGAAGAACCTTCCGTGTTTATTTTATGTTTGATATCATAATTTAAAGACATTTCTCTCTTCCTTTTCTTTCCCCTAAACCCTCCCTTATATTTCTCCCTGCTGTCCTTCAAATTCATGGCCTCTAATTGTCATTGAATATATGTGTGTGTGTGTGTGTGTGTTTACATTTATAATCTTAATATAGCCTGTGTAGACTGTACAATGCTGCCTGTATGTTTGTTTTCAGAACTAATTGTTTGGCACTGGACAGCCAACTGGTAGGGTCTTCCCTGATAAAGACCAGCTTTCCTCCTGCTTCAGCTTCCCTCAGTTGCCTCTAGTTCTTCCTGCAGTGTTGAGGCCCCACTGGCTTTTCTCCATTCCATTTGGCATGTTCATTGGTGTCATCCTTGCATAGCTCATGTTTGGGCAGTCATGTAGGTTAGACTTTATAGTTATAGCTTCTTGTATTATTAGGATGCATGACAATCACAGAAAACTCTGATTTTATGTCTCTTCCAGTCTTTCTGCCCCTCTTCCACCATGATCCTTGAGCTTTAGGTGTGGGGCTGTTTGGCAGATGCGTCAAGTGGGAGAGGACTAGAGAGGATAAAGACACATGAGCTTGAGGAAGACGGGAGACCAGTTCAGAGGTGTTGGTATTTTTCTCCAAATAAGGATATTTACCAATTCTAATGCTATAGATTATAGCATTGAAATCTGAAAAGATATGTTGAAAAACAGATAGAATTGCGGTGACATATATTAGAGCTTAAGGTCTATAAAGTATAATAGTACTTGCTATATAACATGGACTCTTTGTAATTATTCATGAATTAAAGGCCCTCTGAGTCAGTCTAACAAGCCTGACACTTCTGCAGTGGGTTCATGCGTGCAATGCTGTGGCCATAAGAAGGTATTTCGAAACCATTCTCCCTCCCTCTCGTTTGTCTGTTTCATTCTTCACATGCTTTTGCAAAGTTTTCTGAGATTTAAAGGGGGTATCATAAATGACTTGTTTTGAACTGAACACTGGATTATCACTTAATCCTCAACACCTGGAGCAGCCATAATTCTTTATGGTCATTGCTGCTCACTGTAGAGAGCATTTTCTAATTAATGTTGAGAAATAGCTTTGGCTATTATATAAACATAGGAATTTAGAAAGCATTTTGGAGCTACATCAATTTCATCTATCAAGAGTAGTAAACTGACTATACAGATGACTTCCTCAGCTATGGGTTTTTTACTGGGTTTATAATACTAGATACAGGGTATCTCCTGTGGAGCCACCTCAAATCTAATTAGAGAGTTGTTGGTTATGCATATAACTCTCATACCACTTTTGTGCCAGTGGACAAACAAATTGAAGTTTGCATGTTCACATGTAAGTTAGACTGTTGATGTCTGTTCTCTCCCTGTTCCTCCACAGATTTTGAAGCTCAGTTTCAGCTTCACTTATCAAACCCTTCGAGTCAACTTTTGTGGTATCTTCAGCCATGTTTTATCAAGAATCAATTAGAAACATGTATGAATTTGTGAAAGAATACATTTTATTAATAAACAAGACCTAAAATAAAACTGCTGTATGATTATGCTATACAAATTCTACATAAATATCTAAATGAATCAAAAGCCTCAAATAATAAATAACTTCATTCTCATGCATATCTATAGTCACATATTACCATATATGTATATACAGAAATATATATGCATTATCCATTATATATACACTAGAGAGTTATCAACCATTGCACTCATGAACTCATGGCAGAAGCATCAGGCTTGTTAGATTTACTCAGAGAGCTTTTAATTCATGAAGTCCCCATCAAGGAAAGCCAGGATGCACACTAGACTGTTAGCCATAAAATGGATGATGTACTTTTTGTGTGAAGTAGATGAAATTGGGGTTATAACATTAAGCAATGTCCATCCCATTTGTCTTTCTAAGTGAGGATTGATCATCTTACCCAGAGTCCTCTTTCTTGTTTATCTTGTTTAGGTGGATAGATTTCAGTAGATTTATCCTATCTTATACGTCTCTATAAGTGAGTATATACCATCTGTGTCTTTTTTTTAACTTTTTTTATTTTTTATTAATTACACTTTATTCATTTTGTATCCCCCATAAGCCCCTCCCTTCTCCCCTCCCGATCCCACCCTCTCTCCCCTTTCTGCATGCATGCCCCTCCCCAAGTCCACTGATAGGGGAGATTCTCCTCTCCTTTCTGAGCTTAGTCTATCAGTTCTCATCAAAATTGGCTGCATTGTCCTCTTCTGTGGCCTGGTAAGGCTGCTCCCCACTCAGGGGGAGGTGATCAAAGAGCAGGCCAATCAGATCATGTCAGAGGCAGTCCCTCTTCCCATTACTAGGTAACCCACTTGGACACTGAACTGCCATGGGCTACATCTGTGAAGGGGTTCTAGGTTATCTCGATGAATAGTCTTTAGTTGGAGTATGAGTCTCTGGGAAGTTCCCTGTGTTCAAATTTTCTTGTTCAGTTGCTTTCCTTGTGGAGTTCCTGTCCTCTCCAGCTCTTACTATTTCCCACTTCTTACATAAAATTTCATTCACTCTGCCCGACAGCTGGCCATCAGGCTCAGCATCTGCTTTGATAGTCTGCAGGGCAGAGGCTTTCAGAGGCCCTCTGTGGTAGGTTCCCATCTGTGTCTTTCTGCTTTTGGTATACGTCACTCAGGATGATCGTTTCTAGGTCCCACCATTTGCCTGCATATTTTATGATGATTTCCTCGTTTTTAATTGCTGAGTAGTATTCCATTGTGTAAAAGTACCACAATTTCTGTATCCATTCCTCCACTGAGGGACATCTGGTTTGTTTCTACTCTCTGGCTATTACGAATAAAGCTGCTACAAACATGGTTGAGCAAATGTCCTTATTGTGTACTTGAGCATTTTTTAGATATATGCCTAGGAGTGGTATAGCTGGTTCTTGAGGAAGCACTATTCTTAATTGTCTGAGAAAGCGCCAGATTGATTTCCAAAGTGGTTGTACAAGTTTGCATTCCCACCAGCAATGGAGGAGGGTTCCCCTTTCTCCACAACCTCTCCAGCATGTGTTGTCATTTGCGTTTTTGATCTTAGCAATTCTGATGGGTGTAAGGTGAAATCTCAAGGTCATTTTGATTTGCATGTCCCTGATGGCTAAGGACATTGAACTTTTCCTTTAAATGTTTTTCTGCCATTCTACAATCCTCTACAGAGAGTTCTCTGAGAAAACAAGTAACAGGACAAGAGACTACCACAGAGGGCCTCTGAAAGACTCTACCTAGCAGTGTATCAAAGCAGATATTAAGACTCATAACCAAACCTTCAGCAGAGTGCAGGGAATCATATGAAAGAAGGAGGACTTAGTAAGGCCTGGAGAGGACAGGAGCTCCACAAGGACCAAATACCCAGGGCACAGGGATGTTTCATGAGACTGTTTCTCCAACCAAGGACCATGTATGGATATAACTCAGAACCCCTGCTTGGATATAGCCCATCGTAGCTAAGTATCCAAGTGGGCTCTCTAATAAGGGGAATAGGGAATATTTCTGACATGAACTCAATGACAAGCTCTTCGACACCCCCACCCCTCAAGGGAGGAGCAGCCTTGCTAAGCCACAGAAGAGTACAGTGCAGTCCTGAAGAGACCTGATAAGCTAGGGTCAGATGGAAGGGGAAGAGGTCTTTCCCTATCAGTGGACTTGGAAAGGGGTAGAGAGGAGATGGGGGATGGAAGGTGGGATTGGGAGGGAATGAAGGAGGAGGCTAAGGCTGGGATACAAAGTAAATAAACTGTGATTAGTATAAAAAAATAAACCATAATGTCATATCAAAAAAATAAAAATAAAAATAAACATTAAGCAAAATATTTAATACTATGAAAGATAAATGTCACCTGTCTTCTCTTTTTTATTTTTTATATTTTTTATTTACATTTTATTCACTTTGTATCCCCCCATAAGCCCCTCCCTCCTCCCCTCCCCATCCCACCCTCCCTCCCTCTTCACGCATGCCCCTCCCCAAGTCCACTGATAGGGGAGGTCCTCCTCTCCTTCCTTCTAATCTTAGTCTATCAGATCACATCAGGAGTGGCTGCATTGTCATCTTCTGTGGCCTGGTAAGGCTGCTCCCCCCTCAGGAGGAGGTGATCAAAGAGCAGGCCAATCAGATTATGTCAGAGGCAATCCCTCTTCCCATTACTATGTAACCCACTTCTGTCTTTAAACTGAAAGAATATTGAAGAGAATGGAGCATTTTTGAGAAAATGGATTGTATAGAGTAGATTAATATGCTCAAGTTATGTTATATGCAGATAATAAAATGCCTCAAGGAAAGCCATTATTCTACAAAACCAAAAATTGTTTGGGTACTAGTCACTATGAAATAATGACATTGTTTTTGTAAAAAGGAGTCGCTAAAAACACCGGGTGAATAATAGAATCATTCCTTCTTTTTTTTTTAATATGAGGTAATTTTTTTTTCTTTATTAATTACACTTTATTCACTTTGTATCCCCCCTGTGGTTCCCTCCCTCCTCCTGTCCCAATCTCTACCTTCCTCCACACTCTGCATGCATGCCCCTCCCAAAGTCCACTGATAGGGGAGGTCTTCTTTTCCTTCCTTCTGATCCTAGTCAATTAGGTCTCATCAGGAGTGGCTGAGTTGTCTTCTTCTGTGGCCTAGTGATGCTGCTTCCCCCTCAGGGGGAGGTAATCAAAGAGCAGGCCAATCAATTCATGTCAGAGACAGTCCCTGTTCCTATTGCAATGGAACCCACTTGGATACTGAACTGCCATGGGCTACATTTGTGCAGGGGTCTTAGGTTATCTCCATGCATAGTCCTTGGTTGGAATATCAGTCTCAGGAAAGACCCCTGTGCTCAGATTTTTTGGATCTGGAGAGGACAGGAGCTCCACAAGGAGAGCAACAGAACAAAAATCTGAGCATTTCTTCTTTTTAAGTATAAATTTAACGGGAAAACTATTCAGTAGTAATATTTCAAGATGGTGCCACTGGGTGCTCTGGTTTAATCATGGCTAAGATGTCTAAGACTTGTGCACTGATTTCATTGCTGTGTGTTTGCTTTTTCAAAATGAATTAAAATGTTCATTTTAGCAAAAGTTGAAAGATTTATAAAATCTGAAGAGAGACTCAAGACAAAAAGAAGGGGAGGAGGTCCTTCCCTGTCAATGGACTAGGGAATGGGCATAGGTGGAGAAGAGGGAGCTGGGTGGGACTGGAAGGAAACAAAGGAAGGGGCTACAGCAGGGATACAAAGTGATTAAACTGTAATAAATAATAAATAAATTTTAAAAAATGAACGTACATTTTAAATTTGATAACTTCTATTTATTTTATTCTAGAGAAGGGATTTTTTAAAACAATTATAGTGTTTATATGAAAAGCTCTTGCCCTGGAAGCTGACTGTCCTAAATGTGGATTGCTTCTTACAAAAATTATTTATTTTCTTTTTTTAATTTTAATTTTATTTTTATATTAATCACAGGTTGTTTACTTTGTATCCCAGCCTTAGCCCCTTCCCTCATTCCCTTCCAATCCCACCTTCCCTCCCTTATCTCCTTCCTGCCCCTTTCCAAGTCCACAAAATTATATATTTTCATGTTATAAATTATAACTTGAAAGTATCCTTCCATGGTCATATGTGTCTTTTATAACTAAACTTGAAATAGAGGAAGTTAGGATTTTTTAATTTCAAAATTGTTTAGACATGGCATAGATTTCTATGTTATTAAGAGCATACTATGATATTCAGTCATCACAGAAATTTAAAATAACTCTTTGAATTAAAAATAATATCTTCTGAAAAAAATTGCTATGAACTCTCAAATATATTAGACAAAATTATAGGATTTATTATGATAAATAATATATCTTAAGAAAAAGTCACAGATATTGTTGGTAGTAGAAATCAATGGTGTGTCTTTAGGAAAGTTTAGTTCCTCACTAAGTTATGTAGAAAAATAAAACAAAGATGTTTGGTTAACTCGTAAGTGGGATAAAGAATATAGCAGCTATAATAGAGTGTTTTCATGTGCCGTGGAGCAGAAAGGTGAACAGCCCATAGTTACTAATCTCCGGTAGAAAATTCACTGAACAATTATACAGCATGTACAGAAAAGGTGAATTCAAAGCTGGGACATTGGGAGAATGGTGCAAAAATATATACTTTTATTTAAATAAAAAAATGAACACACTTTTTTCCCCCACTGCGTTTGAATGTTAGTTACATTTTAGGTGGTTAATGAACTGTAAACCGAATTTACAGAGGAGATTCTGTATAAAGAACCTTGTGAGGAAATGCCTAGAATCCAAACAGAACAAAACCTATTGTTGCTGAAGTGATGGATTCAGAATACATATACACAGGCATCCATATATATGAACACAATACAAAATAAAATAAAATAAAATAGGTGGTTATGTAGCTTCCAGCATGAACATTTTGTGTTAGAAAGGACAAAGAAAAGTGGATTCTTGAGGATCAGGAATTATAGCTATTTAAACTATTAGAGTTTAAATACAAGAATTTAAAGTTTTTAAACTATAATAGTTTAAAGTATTTAACCACCACAGACAGTGTCTCAAAGATTCTACTGATGGTAACATTGATGCAGATGCAGAGACTCATAGCCAAACTTTGGGCAGAGTGCAGGGAGTCTTATGAAAGAAGAGGGAGATGAGAGACATGCAGGGACAGGAGCTGTACAAGGAGAACAACAGAGCAAAAATAAATACTGAGCCCTGAGGGACCTGCAGAGACTGATAAGCCCAACCAAGGACCATGCATGGAGAGGACCTAAAACCCCTGCTCAGATGTAGCATATAGACTCAGTCTCCAAGTGGGTTCCCAAATGAGGGGAGCAGGGGCTGTCTCTGGCATGAACTCAGTGACAGGCTCTCTGATCACCTCCCCCTAGGGTTGCAGCCTTGCACTACCTATCTTTCCAGATCCTTATCCTTACTATTCCCAAGTTTAAACCTTTGGTCACCACAAATAATTGTGCACATACTTTATTGGCTTTAGAAAATGCTTTTCTATTTTTTGTAAAATGACATGAAAATTCTATGCATGGGTATAAATAAACTGACACTTTAAAATGGCCTAAGAAAAAGAACTCATATAGACTCCATTTCTCATTAGGCTTTTGTGTGGAAGACAAACATTATAATATCCTCGATTTCTTTATTTTAGTGCACACACGTCATTAATTCTTGGGTTTTAATACTCAATTATCATCAGTGACTGTCTAGAAAAATGGGTGTTAGTATCCAAATTCTAAGTTTCTAGTCTCCTGACAACGGTCTTATGAACCCTTACAACTCAAACATTTGTTCTATTTATTTTGCCCCTGAATTTACCGTAAGCATTCTTCATTCTTCTTCATTTCCTGCAATATTATCTTATGTGTTATCAGATATTGTATGGAATTTCTTGATTCCTCATCCATATATATTATTGCTTGTATGCTAAGGTGTTTTCTCCATTCTGTGTAATATGACTTTCAGTGTTAATCTGCTTTACTGGAGGACAGATATTCTAAGCATGTGGATTTCCTGTTTAGTACTGCAAATCCATGATTATATTTCATCATAAACCAGGTTTGTTGGAGATTCAGTGTTAGTATAAGAGCACAGTGTCAGCTCCAGAGGCACCTTTCTGATATCTGCCAATTATGTTGCACACTATGAATTAGGACAAACCACCAATGAATCTTTGGCTTTTACAACATCCTCCTGTGACCGTGGACATACCAGAGCTTCATCTATAGTCATTAACTGTGAAAAGGGATAGGATTCTTCTCATATGTTTCAAATATGATAGACAGTCTGCCCTAGACTCCTGTGAAATATTAGTAAAACTTATTCTTATTTCCTAAAGCATCAGTGAGGAAAGAAAAGCACTCCAATCATTGTTATCACACTTGGTTTTATTGTTTGTCCACAATCCAGGAGGACAGGTGCACCACAGGAATAGGACCAAGGCTTCCATTTCTTTAAGGTGACTGTACTCATGGTTGTGGATTCTTAAGTCAAATATAGAAAAAGATGGCTATGACATAAATCCAGCTGACTGTGTATGTATCATCCTGAAACAGGAGCAAATCCTTGGAATCAATTTATGATTTCTAGACTCAGGGCAGAGGCCATTGGTAATGCCCCTTCATGAGTTTCACTGGTGCAAATATAAATTTCTAAGGCATACTATATATACTTGCTTCTTGGCCTGCTCCCCAGTGGATGGAGAATTTTTCCATGCTCTGAGTCACAAAGCTGGTTCAGAGAAAGTCATTATAGCACCTTGGCATTAAGGCTAGTGTAAGTTAAAAGACTCTGTCTGTGAACACTGGTTTTGTGCCACAGACTCACAGGCATAGTATTTAACTTCACCATGGCAAGTCAGCTCAGAATCCTTGAACTCAGTCTCTCTTGCTCTCTACTAATAGATTTATATCTCATTCCATTTTCTTTGGAGTTGGGGTCTGATATGTTCATCTCTTCTTCACTGATCAATGCAGTGCTAAAATGAGGAGCCGTGGACTTTCATCCTGTTTTCTTAGCATTTCTGAAGGTTATTTGCGTGAAAATAAAATAAAAAAATAAAATAAAATAAAATAAAATAAAAAAATAAAATAAAATAAAATAAAATAAAATAAAATAAAATAAAATAA